>NC_056523.1:132033232-132056907 GCF_019175285.1 Sceloporus undulatus | reverse complement strand
ATATATATATATATATATATATATATATATATATATATATATATATATATATATGGATTCAGGTATCAGAAAGACAGACATGTTTACATGTAAAACCAGAGTTTAGTACTGCTTTGTCTCACATTTCGTCTGCTTGCCATTCTTACATTTAGTTGCAGTGACCACAGAAGGAAGAGCAGCAATTTTAACAATAGAATGTCAATTCAGACATCACACCGAACCACAAGTAGCACAACTCATAGTTTGTCAAGTCTACTCCCGTTCAAACCATGGTTTCTGATAGTGATTTAGAAGCCACCTGTAAATCATGGTTTATAAATTCAGGCATTAGGCAAGCATGATTGCTATGAAGTCTGACTAAAGCCTCTGTCAGGTACACTTCAATAAATTAAATGTTTTCTCTCACATTAATGCACTGAGTTATTTTTCTTTAAGGCTACTTGGCTGAGTAACTGGGTTATTTGACACATAATTCTTCATTTGATTACATGCTTCCAATCATTAATGCAACTGCATACCAGAATTTCATTAGGTATTAGGGCTAGAGGCTAGTTTCAAGTCAACAGAATAATGCAAGCACAGACACCAAATTCTATAAAATTCCATCAAGTTGGATTCATAAAAATAGGAATACAATCTATAGCAAGCAAAAACCAAACAATAAAAATGAATCATGACAGCTAATGCTTTCTGTAAAGCAGGGGTAGGCAACCTGCGGCCCGCAGGCCGGATGCGGCCCAGCAAGGCCTTGGGACTGGCCCCAGCCCGGTCCTGCCGCCGATTGCTGCCAGAGCCTTTGGCCTCTCGCGTGAGGGCGTGGGGCCTTTGGCCTATCAGGAGGAGGCGGGCAATGGGTGGCAAGCAGCGGGCAAGGGGGGCAAGTGTCTATAGAAGCCTCCGAAACATGCATTTATATTAACATTTTTTTAAAAAATCAGCAAATTTGTTAGCATGTCCTCCATTTGTAAAAATGTCCTCCATTTGAAATTTTTGTCCTACATTTGTCCCGGTTTATTTATTTATTTATTTATTTATTTTAAAAAAACGTTTTTTTATTTATTTATTGGCTTCGGCCCCCCAATTGTCTGAGGGACAGCAACCCAGCCCCCGGCTCAAAAAGGTTGCCTACCCCTGCTGTAAAGTATCCCATTTCCATTTTCCATGTACTGCTCAAAATGACTGGTTCTCTTTAAGCACTAGGTGGGAATAAAATTTGCAAATTTTTGCCAGATCTGCTTGTCACCCTTACATCTAAGTGCAGTGGTCACAAAAGGAAGAGCAGCAATTTTAACTGATTATAAATTCAGACCTCATACCAAACCACAAATAGCAAATCTCATGGTTTGCCAAGCCTACTCCCTTTCAAATCTGGAGACCAGTGTTTGATTCCCAGCTCAGCCATAAAACCCACTGGGTGACCTTGGGCATGTCACATGCTCTAATACTCAAAGGAAGGCAATGGTAAGCCACTTATGAACAAATCTTACCAAGAAATCCCATGATAGGTTTGCTTTAGGGTCACCATAAGTTGGAAGTGCCTTGAAGGTGTCACTAGAGGTGTGTGGCCTGCACCAGGTGGCACCCCAGAAGGGAGGGTCTGGTTAGGCCCTCCCACCTGCACTCCCTCCAGTACGGTCCCTGTGCATGCTCCAACCCCCTATGCCATCCCCACTTTCCCGTGCACTTCCACCCTGCACCATCCCTGTGTTCCCCCAGCATGCTCCCACCCTGGTGCAGTTCCCGCAATCCCCCTGTGCACACTCCCCCTGCATATTCTCCCACCCTCCCACATACCATTCCATCCTTTTCCCCATCAGGAAAAGGACAGGCCAACACGGGGGGGGGGGGGCACACTCCACCCCCTTCACAGGATGACACTTGGAACAGGGATGCCATTGTATAGTGTCTGTGTGTGCGCGTGCATTTGAGAGCCAGTATGGCATAGTGGTTTGAGTGCTGGACTTATTGCCAGTTCAGCCATAAAACACACTGGGTGACCATGGGCAAGCCACTTGCCAAGAAAACCACATAAGTTTGCCTTGGGGTCGCCATAAGTTGGCAACGATTTGAAGGCACAAAATAACAACAATAACAAATTAATGATGGGACAATGTGGTACAGCCACAAAGGATGCAAATACCATTTTCTTCTTTTTAAGCAAGTATTCAGACTGGTTTTCCTTTAGACCAAGAGTGCAGAAAACATATCCCACTGGCCACATGTACCCCTCCTCCAGCATCTTTGCAAGCCTTCAGATCCAAATGATTTTCTTCCAGGTGTGTTTTGATCCAAAGTTGCTGAAAAATGCTTCAAAATTGCTATGGTTCCTGCTCTCTGATGGAAAAAAAAGCAAGAAACAAAGACAGAAGTGACATCACATCACTTCCACTTTCAGCTTTGTGCGCAGGATGGCCAGTCAGGAGGGAACTAGCTCCAGCCCCGAACATAGTTGTCCATTTCACTGCTGTTTTACATGCATAAGCCTATCAATATTCAGCATGAGGTAGCTTCCAAAATGCTTTTCATTTAAAAATAAATAAATAAAATTTATGACAAATTTTCTGGGCCAATTGACTATTAATCACAATTATTCTCTTGCAAACAAGGCAACAGTTTCTTACTTTCAAAATTTCCCTTGTGTTCTTTGTAGGATCCTATAAATAGGGAAAGCTATGTCTTTTCAACTCATGCAAATAGTTTAAAATAGTGTCTCAGCAGCAAAGAAAGCTGTCTGCTATGTAACACTGTAAAATAAGGATTGTGACTGGCACATACAACTTGTTAAATATGGACCATATAAAGTGTCCCCACTTGAGGATCACTTCATCAATTTATGCTTCTCATTACTGAAATATGTATTCAGCATCATGGAGAGAGAGCCCTATGAGAAGGAACCAAGCATTTCAACAGAGGTTTTTTTTTTTTCTTGGTCAAAAGGAGAGGGCATAATTTATGCCAAGAACACTCTGATCTGTTACAGCAGCTTGTTCTGCAACAGGGCAGGAGGTGAAGCTTTACAAGTCTTTTTCCATAGCTTTGAATGAACAGGAAATAAATATAAAGTACCCATTAGTTTGCAATGGTCTAAGAAAAGGCAGGGCTGCGAAGAGTAAAAAGCCCATCAACATTCCCCTGTGTCAACCTCTTTAATAACCTCCAGTGGGTTTACTCTCACACGATTAGCTTTGCAGCTTCATTCACTACTGTTTGCTCAGAAGCAAAGCTGAAAAATTCTGTTTGGTTTATGTGGTACACCAAGACAAAGAAATCCTCCCAGCACTAATAGCTTGAAGATAGCATCTACTACAGAAGAGAGAGAACAGGCTTCAAGTTAAAAGTTTAGCAATGTTTGTTCCCTCTTTCAATCCTATTTGCCCTTGGTATTTCCCATCACTGACTTGGAACTATTTACCAACCATTGATCAAATGAGTGCACTGAAAAGATTTTTCAGCTCCTAGAATCCTGAGACAGGACAAAGGATAAAAAGGAAACATGCACCTAGCCGCATGTAATCAACAGAAGACTGGTAAATAACATCATAAACTCCCAGTGCTTCCCAATCAGTCCAATGCAGGTACAGCTTTTCCCCCTTAAGACTTGTTGAGTTTACCTAACTGAACTTATACATCCTCCAATATTTGGAATGCTGAAAAGTGGTATAGTGTTAAAATCAACATATTCTTAAAACCAACAGTGGGATCAAAAGTACAGCTCCACAAACTTTGAAATAAACTACAGTGATGTAGCGGTTCAAGAGTTGGGCAAGGACACTGGAGATCAGGGTTCAGTTCCCCACTCAACCAGAGAAACCTGCTGGGTTATCATGGGTGAGTCACACACTCTCAGCCTGAGAAAACCCCACAATAGGTTCGCCTGAGGGTTGCCATAGGTCAGAAATGACTTGAAGACGATGACAACAATAAACAAACAACAACAGGGAAAGCAGAAGCTCATTCATGTTACATTAATACAAGAAAGACACTCTAAGCTCATTGGTCCATGTAATCCAACATTGTCTGTGTTTGATGGTCTCAGGTACAGATATTTCATGACACTACTATGTTTCATTGGGAACTGCCTGGAATTTAACCAAGGTACAGTATATAAAATGGTGGTGCTCAGCCTTTGGGTATGGAAAGTCCTGACTTGGCATTCTTACCAATAAACACACTAACAATTACAAAAAAAAAAAAATTATTAAAGAACTGAAGTTACTGTGTTGTCAATGAGTATAAACAAAAATGAGAATTTAGCAATACATTTATTAGGAAAAACCCAAAGGTCACAAAACGGTGCATAATTTTAAGATCTCTGCAATTCTTCATCAAGTTATATCATACCAAATATTATCATATGGTCCCAAGATTGGGCTGGATATTGTGACCATTATTTCTGCAGTTACTCACAATTTTATCAACTTTCACACTCATCTGATAAAGAAGAAATAGGAAAAGTGGAGGAAGAACTGATTTTGCTCCAAAATAAAATTGAATTAAGGCCAAATTTCAAAAAATCAAGATCTTTGATCCAAAAGTCATATCAAAAAATTTCTGCCCACAACACTGATCTATGGAAAAAAGTCAAGATATACCGTGGGCCCTTGGTATCTGCTGAGGTTTGGTTCCAGGACCTCCCACAGATACCAAAATCTGTGGATGCTCAAGACCCATTAAAGACAACTGCATAATAAAATATAAGTGGCAAAACCAAGGTTTGCTTTTTGGAATTTATATATTTTTGGAATACAGTTACCCCTCAGTATCTGTGGGGGATTAATTCCAGAACCCACCCAACATGCAGATACCAAAATCTGTGGATGCTCAAGTCCCATTCACCCCAATGGCAGCATGGCCATGCAGCCACGCTACCATTGGGAACAATGGGACTTAAGTCCTCCCTCCCTCCCTCCCCCCCCCCCCCCCCCCCCCCCTCCCTCCCTCCTTCCTTCCTTCCTTCCCCTTTGAGGTTTCTGCCTCATGTTTGGCTTTGGGGGGGGGTGGGCAGCTGGAGCCCCACTGGATAGAGGGAGTTGGCGCAGGGACTTGGGTCTCTGAGCATCCACCCCCAGGCCGAACTTCTTAAGCCCCTGTGCTGGCACCGGCTCCCTGCAGCCAGTCGGGCTCCAAGCCCAGGACAGAAGCCTTACAGGAGAAAGAAGGCTCCAAGCCCGTGGGAGAAGCCTCACAGGGGGAGGGAGGGCTCCAGTCTCATTGTCCCCAATGGCGGCACAGTTGCGTGCACATGCCACCATTGGAGACAGCATGGGCTTACCATCCGCAGATGCTCAAGTCCATGGATGGTAAGTCCAAGGTCCCACTGTATTTTCAAGCTGTGAATGGTTGAGTCCGTGAACCAAGAATTAATGGCTATAGAGGGCTGAGTGTACTTTATTGCCATTCCAACATCACATTTAGTAAAGTGCAGCTTTAGTGCAGTCACCTAGCTTCTTTCCAATCAAAGAAACTGGCTGGAAATTACTGAACACAGAGATCTAAGACTTCTTAGTGCCTTCCAGCTGATGTCAAAAAAATTCATATCACTGCATCAAGCACATCCTTCCCATTAAAACTATGAAAACAATGTTTTAAGATGAGATGTAAATTTATTTTTTCAATTTGATAAAAATACTAAATAAATTGTTTAACAAGTTTTATTTGTGAAATACACACACTTGTTTAATTTCACAGCCCCAGATTGGTTGTTTTGAATTTGCAGTAGAACATTAGACGTAATGTGGTGGAAATTCCTTGTTGAAATAAAAAGTTATAGAAAGATGGAGTCACCTTTGTCAGCCAGAGAGATGGTTTTTGAAATAAAGGCTTGGAGTTTAGAAAAACTAGAGCAAAGGAATAATGAGTGCATCTTGACCTGGATGGAAACTGGCACCAGTAAAAAAGACATAACATAAACTACTGAGATAAGGACATTCAGAAGCAAGGTTAGGAGGAAAGCTACTAAATTCCTAAGGAGGGGATAAGGAGTGATGATGCAGTTTTAATGTATGCATCTATTTCTGTTCTGATTGTAAGAATTCTGTAGGTTTAAATTGTAATTAGCCAATCAGGTGTATTGAAGAAACTTCTTTGTCTTCAATAATATAAAAAGAGCCATTTTGTCTTGTTCGGGGCCTCAGCTTTTTGGAACTTGAATTCCACTGAGTTCATTGTTTTCCTTTGTCAACAATTGGAAATAAACTTATGGATTTTCAATTACTAGGTCCTCTTGCGAATTCCTTGCTCTGCCAATCCTAGATTTTTAAGTTTCCTGAAATTTCTGTTACAGTAATATCAATAATAATAATAATAATAATACTGTAATAATAATACTGTTTATTTATAGCCCGCTTTTCCAAAGGAGATCAAAGCAGGTTACAACAAGGATATAAAACATTATACAATTTGGACAACAGTATATAAACATCATAAAAACATTCCAAAATTAAAAACACAATAAAACCACAGAGAATAAAAACCATAGCCAAAAGACAGAACTAGCTGGAAAGCAGCATATATGATGGGGAACAGATGTCAAGACACATGGGGGAAAGCCTGTTGGAAGAGATAGGTCTTAAGTTTCTTCCTAAACAGGTCAAGGGAGGTAACAGGTCAAGGGAGGTAAGAGAGTTCCAAATTTGCGGGGCCGAGACAGAAAATGCCCTTCGCGAGGATGAGGTATATCTCGTTTTAGGAACCCTTAATAATTGCTTCCTGACCATCCTGAGAGTGCGGGGAAGATTATATGGAGAGATGTGGTACTTCAAGTACCATGGGACCAAGCCATTTAGGGCTTTATAGGTAATAACCAACACCTTGTATTGCGCCCGGAAGCGAATGGGCAGCCAGTGAAGATCTTGCAAGAAATAGGCATGGAGGACATTAGGATTGTTGCCCAAGAGGAAGGGGGGTGGCAGTCTGAAAATGTTTGGAAACCACATATCTAGCCAGACATTTCAACTTTCTGTTTTTTCTGTCATTCCCTCATTCATTCATTAATTCATTCATCTAGCTTGATGAGTTCTGAGAAACTGGAGGCTGTGAAAACAGGCCTATTCGAAGACTACAACAACTGCTGAAGTACTAGGAGGCACAGGGGTTGCCTTATGAACAAAAAGATTAAGCCTGACAAGAGTTTTCTATTTGACATAACCATAATTACAGTGCTGTAAAAACTTCCAGTCTGACACTGCAAAAAAACAAAAACCAGACATTCTTTAAAGGCCACAATGAAATAAGCACTCAGCCAATTTTACTACACAGTCATCTTTGTTTCACTCAACCCTCAGAAACCTTAGTTTTTCAGAAACTGAAAATGAGATGCTCTAGCTATTCTTTTTTGCCTATTTATTATTAGAACTATTAAAGATGAATACACATCACTAGAAAAGGTAAAGGTGCAAGATTTACAGAAATAGGGTGAGCAAGAGTGTGTGAGCAATGCTTCTGTTCTTGCAGTACCACAAGCTCTCTCACTGTGACAGAAAGTAAAGAGTTTCATGTGGTTCGAAAGCTAGTCAACTCTCTACAGGCCAATTTGCTCATGGAATTAAAGTCAGTGGGAGTTCTTATATTACTGAAATGAAAGTGTGGAACTTAAACCAGGTTCACATGTGAAAAAATATCAAGAGGTGAACCCACAGTGCAGAAATAATGCAGTTTGTCACCACTTTTAACTGTCATAGCTCCACCCCGTGGAATCCTGGAATTTGTAGTTTGGTGAGGCACCAGAGCTCTCTGACATACCAAGATGAATACCTCAATAAACTGCAAATCCAAGATTTCACAGAATGAGCCATGACAGTTAAAATGGTATCAAACTACTTTTTTCTGCAGTATGGCAATAGCTCAAGAGCCATACTGGAAGGAAAGGGTGGGAAATTAATAAAACATTATCTTTGCACATCAAGCTCTACACCAGGATTAAACTCAGAAGGAACCAAATCCAAATTAATAACTGCCTGGTATGTTTTCTACTTTAAAAAAAAAAGATATGGCCAGCTTCCTCCTCCATACTCTTTGCCTGTGCTATTTAGCTTCCTAGAAATAAAACTGAATACGGTTCAACCTTCATATCTGTGTGACCAGTATCTGCAGTTTCACTTACCCATGTCTCTCCTACCCAGCTGTTCTCTCTAGGAATCTGTAGATTCTCCAGCATGAGTCTATATTCAACCTGCCAGAAGTCATTCATTTCAATTCAGTTTACTATTTGTGGTTTCACATTTCCATGGTAAGTCCAGAAACATATTCCCCATGGATACAGGGTTTACACTGTTCTGCTGTTGAAGTATGAAAGATTGCTGCTACATACTGTACTAGTCTTTGGCCTAAAGTCAACTGTTAGTCCTGACAAGGATAGATCTCCTGAATCAATGGGAACTTAATGAGTGAACACTTGTGTAAACTTCATTGATTCAATGGAAAATCTAGTTGGAAACTTACAAGTAGATTAAAACCTTTGATTAAATAATCATAATAATACTTACTTATTTATACCCCGCTCTTCAGCCAAGGCTATCAGAGCAGCTTACAATTTGTTAATTAGACATTTGTTGCTAAGGGGGAACATATACATGTAGAACATTGCTTTCCCCAATCAGAAACAAGCAAAGTATCACACAGATAAGCCAATGTTTTAATTATATAAACTACAGTTTTAATCTCACTAACTGATACAAATATCCCAGTAGACATTATAACCCAATTTGCACAGATTCAACAGTAAGGAGAGGCTTGTATGAATCTCAAACTCATCCAACATGCTATTGTAGATGTGATTAGAAATGATCCCCTATGAATCCTGAACATTTTACAAATATTCTTGAAAACAAAGTCCATAGTTAGACAATATCTTTATTTGGACCAATGCATAAAAGTATAGTCAAGATCACGATATCTTTTTCCACACCATCATACTGTGACACTCTTTAGATTTAGCATCAATAGCATACCTTCCAGGGTGTTTACTGTTAATACATTTACATCAGGTCTTCTACACTACATTTTGCCTCTCAAATCTTTCAGAGGTTGTGGGTCAAATTATGATTTATTTGAATAATGCCAAGTTGTGACATGGAGACTTTTATGTTTATTGGTATTAAGTCAAATTTGCATTCAAGACATTCCATTGATCCTGAAGGCAGGCAATATAGGTGAATTTGTGTATCTTTCAGCCTTTCTGGCACAATATCAGTCTCTACCTTTTAGTCCATTGCACCTGCCTGATCAGAAACTGAGGACCACAGGAAAAATATCCAGCATTCATAAGACTATAAAAATGTTTTCGCAACTGGCACTGAGAATGCTTTTTGATCTTAAACATGTAATTTAAATGTTATTAATACTAGGTACATAATGTAAGAAAGACATTTTATCATTTAACAATACTTTCTTGCTCATGTCTCAAACATTTTTTGTCAACATTTTTGCATTTTATTTCTTGTGGCCACACTTTCATCAAGCATCGTCAGTTCCACTCTTCTTGTTTCAAAGGTAAACATTATACCTTTTTCATTGGCGTGTGTTTTAACAGACAAATATGTCTGCTCATGTTTCACATTTAGACTAAGTAAAATGAAAGGTGTGGCTTTTGGTTTGTTGGTGATGACTGTTTTAGCAATAGTGAAGAAAAGCAGTGGTTGTAGGTAGCAGTAGGAAGACTTGCAGGAAAAAAAAGAGAGAGATACAGAAAATCTGCAAGACGCCTCAGCTATGAATACTACACAGAAATACATTTAATAACATGTTTATACAATACTCTAAAATAAATAAAATAACATAATGCATGCATTGTGAAGTAATGACTTCACTTTGTAAATTTCAATACCATAGCCAAAACCAGATGTAGCCAATTCAATTTATCATTTATATATTTGTGTAAACTTCAACATGTTAATGTACTTCCAGAACTGACTAACAAGCTGTAATAGCATGTAGTACCAGACACTATGTTGTTGTGTGCCATCAAGTCGTTTCCGACTTATGCCAATGAACCAATCACAGGGTTTTCTTAGCAAGATACATATAAAGGTCTAAAATTAAGACCTTTCTTTCTGTCTTGTATAACGTAGAACATAAATTCTCTCATGATACCATACAAAACCAATTTTCGAGATAAGCAAGCCAATGCATATATTGGACTGTGGGAGTTTCCCCTTCTCTTTTCAGCAGCCTCAGTTTGGGAGGAGACATGGTTTTCTGTAGCAGCCATGAAAACTAGGTCTGGCAATAGGACCTCAACCATTCATCATGCATTTAAGAACCTTGGGTTGCAGCAAGAGGATTTTTTAAAATTCAAATAATCTTAAAATTTCAACTTTACAACACATAGTGCAGATCTTACATCTCTTGCCAAGTTTCAAACATTTTAGTTGCTTTTGATTATATGTATAAGCTTTTTTGTAAGGGGGATTTTAACAAAACATATTCAAAAAATATAATGCCAAATAGTGCAACTATTTTATTGTTAGAATAGGATAGTTCTTGGGGAGATAATATATGCTGCTAAGTCTGAAAATATTCCATTTATAGAAGTGAAGAGGTAGAAAAGATGAAAAGACGGTGTTCCCTCTAAAGCAGAAATCTATTCAGTCAAATAATTCTAACAGTTAAAATGGCATCTTCCAGGTTCCACTGCAACGCAGCTGGAAACTTCTCTGATATCAGAACCTCAATGCATCAAATGCATGGAACCATAATGGGTGGGATTCTATAGAATCACAGAAACACAAGATACCACAATGGTCATCCAGTCTAGCTCCCTGCCATGCAGGAATACACAATGACAGATGACCATCAAGCCTCTGTTTAAAAGCCTCCAAAGGAGGAGACTTTACCATTCTCCAATGCAGCATGTTTCACTGGCCAACAGCTCTTACCGTCAGGAAGTTCTTCCTAATGTCTTTTTCTGTAACTTGAATCCATTGCTCTGTCTTTGCAGTAGCAGCAAACAAACTTGCTCCATCCTCAATATGGCATCCCTTCAAATATTTAAACATAGCTATTAAGCCACCCTTAACCTTTTCTTCTTCAGGCTAAACATACCCAGCTCCCTAAGCCACATCTCACAGGGCTTATCTTTAAATAGTCTGATGTTTAGGGTGACTATTGTTCTCTCAAAACTCTACCAGACATCTGGGAAGACCAGCCTCCTGCATCTATCTATTTCTACCCCAACACAGCCTCTAGTTGTATTGGCCTCCAATCTATCATTTTTCTTGTGCCACCTTCCCACTTTATTGAACAAGCAATCACTGTATTTTTATTCGAATCTTTACTATTGTCCATTAGTTGGTTCTGTATACCTTTCCTTGCTTGAGGGCTATTCACCAAGCCTATTCTGGAACAAACATGTAAGTGTGATATTGAATGCACAAATTCTCACATAATTGAACCTTCTTTGAGAATGACTGGGTGAAACCTATTCTCCACAAGCCAGCTACTACCCTATTTGAATAGAAAGCACTATTTCTATTCAAAAGAATAGAAAGAATAGTCATTTGTGAAAGCTTTTTTTTGTTGTTGTTGTGTGCCTTCAAATTGTGTACAACTTATGGTGACCCTATGGAGAACCTATCATGGGGTTTTAGGGGCTGAGAGTGTGTGACTCATCCAGTGGCTTTCCATGACCAAGCAGAGAACTGAACCCTGACTTCCAAAGTTGTAGTCCAACACTCAAACCATTACACCATGCTGGCCTGAAGAAAGGGCTAGGCCAAAGCAAAGTCAGGGTAATTCTTACACATTTGGACATTACCCCCACAAAGTACAGTTTAACTACATGCTTGCCCTCTTGTTGTGCATCTTCAAGTATTTTCACCCTATGGTGACCTTAAGGCAAACTATCACAGGGTTTTCTTGGCATGATTTGTTCAGAATGATTTGTCACTGTTTTCCTCTGAGGCTGAGAGAGTGTAACATGTCTTCTTATCTCCAGTCACTGATTAGAGATAAGGAGAAGCTTGAGGACCGAATTAGGGGATCACTCACTTTTTCTGTTTTTAGCTGTATTCTTTTAAAATACATCATCTTGAGACGCAATTTTAGGAAAAAGGTGAGATATAAATAAATATAACCACAACCATGTATTTCATCAGGTCTGCAGGTAAGATTTGTCTTATTCCTGCTTTATATGTATTTCTCAGGTATATCAAACATGACCATGTGATACCATATTCAGAAACATACATGATTACCTCAAATTGTCAGATTTTTCAATAGCATTATTTAAAGAAATTTATTAAGTTTGCAGCAAGTTGTCAAACTTGTTAGAACTTTGCCTTGGGAGTAATATTTTTCAGATTAAAACAGCCAATCATGTTTCCTATAAGCAGATCTGTCAGCAGAGATGTAAATAACCCAACTGCAATTACTTATAAAGGGCCATCACAGTTTTCTGCCTTTCATCTGAAAAAAATCATTAAGTCTACAAGAAAATCCTTACAAAATGAGTATCTCTGCAAAGCCCACCCAAGAAGGTAAGAGCTATTTAAATAGATTTCGGCCTGGTACAGACCGTCCCAAAAGGGTAGTCTGCCAGTGCCTAGTTTTCTGCCCTGGGGAAAACACAGTGGACAAACTGTGCAGTTTCCCACCAGTGGAAAAAGAACCCGCAAAAAGTGGGTTCTTTTTCTCTGTGGTAGCAGCGTAACGAGTATGCCAGTGGCGCACTCGTTAGATAAGTGCCGCACAGGGCTGTGCTGATGTTGCACGGCACTTACGTAACAATGGCGGCGCCCAGCTGTACAGGGCGCCACCATTTTGATGCCCTCGTCACGTGCTAGGGTTGAGGCACATGTGGGCGGAGTGCCCTCGGCCAACCCCTAGCACATGATGACGGCTCCCCATAGGCCCGTCTGTACCGGGCCTTCAAAACCATTCAGAAATATGAACCTGAAAAATAGGAAAGAATTCCAAGAATGCAGAAGATCAAGTCTATACCACTATTCTCATCAGGAAGCCCTTCAAAAAACTCTGTATTCACAGAGCATGACAGTCCAGTAAGAATAAGAAGTGAAGAAAGAAAGGCAAAGTCAGAGTTGCAATAAGGACAAGGGAAGAAAATCAGAGATGTTGTGAGAGAGACCAAAAGCTCTCACTGCATTAGATTTTTATATTCTTATTCTGATGCCAGGTGGGGACTACAATGGGCAGAGGTGAGGTAGTCACCTGTATGCTAAGTCTCACGTTTTATATTCATATGTTCAAAAGTGTCCCTTCTTAGCACAGCATCTCTTTGAGTCCTTGTTTCCTCCATAATTTCTCTTAAGGGCTTTTGAAACCCTTTTGAGCTAGAAGTTCCCTTATCTGCAAATCTAATCTTCTTGATTCTTTCCACTGCAGTAGGTTCCCTGTTGTCACTTTGACTTTGTCCTAAACATTGTTTACAGTACAACTTCTCAACCAAGAAGCATCGGCATATTCTACTCTCTTTATCATTGCAGCTACTGTCAACGAGCTGTTTATGAAGCATATGCGTGTCCACTGAAGCACTTCTCTTCTTTGTTCCTCCAATAAACATTTCTGATCTTTCAGCCTCTGTTGTTTTTTCTGCTGGTATACAGTGAATAAATCAACATAAAACAACATACACTGTAGTTTTCTGAAGCAGATTCATAATCAGCTTTCAACAGCTTTTAGTTTGGAGGTAACCTTTAAGGTCAAACATCAAGCATCAAGATCGTAAGTCTGGAGCCTTCTTGCATGTGAGTCTGCAACGGGATCTGGAATATAATTCAGTGATCTCTTTAAATACACCCTTGGGGTCCAGAAGACGACCTTTGTTCTTTTATGTCTTCATTATGGTGTGCCTATTTCATTAAGAGTTTTTAGCTTCTATAGGTCCAGGTTAACATTATTATTTAACATGTACTAGATAATCTAACTTTCCATTTCCATGTTAAAAATACATTATGTCACATACTGCTATATCAGCAATACAGTCTACTCGTTTGCACTTGTGATCCCTATATTATAAAAACAATCTAAAAGTACTGCAGAATGCTCCAGAGGGGGAAAATGTTGTAACAGAATTTTTAAAATCTCCTTAATTTTTATGTAGAAATTATCACACACCAATTTTAAATGTTTGCTAAAAACCAAAAATGATTGAAGTGATTCAGTGTGTTAACGTACATGGTTCAGAAAACAAAGACAATTCACACATGCTTACAACATCCTATATTATTATTTTCAGAATTCTTTACTAATTTAACGAGGATTTATTCACAGAGAATTTGTGTGCTAAATAAATAAAAATTTTGTATCTAGTCTTCTATTTTACTGAAGAACTATTTTCCTGATCTCTTTTGAAGGTTCTACTTAATGATACAATGGCTCCATTTGGATTTCATAATATGTCACAGTGTATTGTAAAAGTAATGAGCTGATATATTGGACCTATGCACATACCCCTCCCCTTTCTTCCTATGTTATGGCCAACATGCATTTGGAAACATATCCTTCTGTTCTAAATTAATTCCAGCTTGTGTAAAACTAAGTCACCATAGTTAATCTACAAAAATGGTTCACAATTGGCAAGGGGGTCAGGTAAGGCTACATTCTGTCATCCTACTTGTTCAACATGTATGCAGAAAATATAATATGAAGAGCAGATTTAGACTCAGAAAAAGTACGAGTAAAGATGGGAGGAAGGAATACTAACAATCTAAGATGTGGATGACACCATATTACTAGCAGAAAACATCATAGACTTGGCACAATTACTAAGAAAGACCAAAGAAGAAAATTCAAAGGCAGGCTTGCTGCTAAATATTAAAAAAAAAACAATAAAATAAAAAAACCAACCTAAAATAATGACCATGGAGGATCTACATAAATTCAACCCAGACAATGAGGAAATCGAAGTAAAGATTTTCCATACCTTGGATTAAACATTTATCAGAATGGAGGATGCAGTCAAGAAATCAGAAAAAGACTAGGAATGGAAAATGCATATGAAAGAACTGGATAAAATCCTAGAGTGTAAAGATATACAACTGAACACAAAAGTTAGATTCATCCAAGCCACTGTATTTCCCATTGCCATGTATAGAGGTGAAAGCTGGACAGTGAAGAAAGTGGATAGGAAGAGTATCTACCCATTTGAGATGTGGTGCTGGAGAAGAGTGCTGAGAATACTGTGGACAGCCGCCAAAAAGACAAACAAATAGGAGCTTAAACAGATTATGCCAGAATGCTCCCTGGCGGCCAAGATGATCAAACTGAGGCTGTCATACTTTAGTGACATCATGATAACGCTGGAAAAGGTGGAGGGTAGTAGAAAGAGAGGAAGACCACATGGCAGATGGATAGACTTAATTAGGGAGGCCATTGGCCTGAATCTACAGGACCTAAGCAGAGAGGAAAGACCAAAGGATAGGGAAGTTTGGAGATGTCTCATCCACAGGTCTGCCATAAGTTGGGATTGACTCAAGGCAGTTAATTAATTAATTTTAATTATCATTTGCTTGAAACAAGCCAACTTCAAACCATAATTTATGAAATTGCCATATTTCAATAAACCATAATTAAACTCAAATCTAAATTTAAATAACATCTTAAATCATAGTGTCTCTTATGGATAAATTGAAGTAAAAACATAAGATTTCTTTAGAGTCTGAATCAGGTGGTCCTACATATGCCATAGGAAGGAATTTAGGAGTGGCAGAACACCATCTGGAAGGCCATATGCTTCCCATCCCTGACTTCTGGTTAAACCAAAGGGCAGAACAGTCAAAACTGACAGACTGCTAGGCTCACCCATCACAACAATCAATGTTTTTGTGACATCCAAATGCAGCCCAAAGTCTGTTCAAATGTTATTAGGGCATAGTCTTTCAACCTTCTGTCAAACTGACTTCCAAGATGAAGCCAGCAAGACTAGAGGGATATCTCCTTTTACATTTGGAGGATTAATGCATTAAAGTCATTTCAAAATATAGGAGAAGTGTGGGAAAGATTTGGTGTCAGTTGGAAATCCAGTTATGCATGCCAAACAATGGCACTTTTCAGAAGCAAAAAAGATATGCTTTTCTTGGCCACAATACAGTTTTAATATGTAAAACATATGCACCCTAAAGAGGGATATATACGGCCCCATGTAGGTATGTTACACGTGCTTCCACTCTATTGCAGGTCCACTGGAATTGACATTTTATTCTTTGAAAGGAAAGGAAATTTGGGGAACACAGGGGTCTAGAATATCTAACACACAATTTCTCTACAGATTTACTGGAACCATATTTATCTTGGCCATCTGCCCAGACTTGGGAACAAAACTGTGTTGTTGTTTTTTAGTGCAACTAGCATTGTGCAGTCATCACTCTCATCCAGAGATGATACCTATTCGTATTGAAATCTCTGAAATACTGCATCCTTATAATTAAAGCAGGTGAAGGGTTGGGGGGCGGTATTACTAACTGTAAAGAAAAAGAAACTGAAAGAGGTAAGATACTACACCAGACAGAATGCACCATTCATGCAATTCATAGCAATCATGAGATCATGCCTGTACCTCTCCGTGTAAAAGAATACATTTATTGCCAAGAAAATTTAGAACATCCCTAAATGGATACTTTGAAGAGATCTCTTAAAAATATCAGTGTTCGAAATGTTTCAGTCTATTAATGAGTATCCTAAAGAGTTACTTCTAAACTTTACGTCTTCTTTCCTTTTACCAGGCTGCTGGCTGGCTGTAAGCAGTATCACCCTCATGCGAGTGTTCCCCAAAAGGTTTATGATGCTTTGGTGTGGCACCACTTCCAAGACCCTTAGTATTTCCATGTGGGCTATATTGCTGTTCAGCTACATGGCTTCCCTGAAATGTGTCTATGTGCTTGATTTTATTTTCCCTTTGCATTTTGAGCGCACTGTGATTTAATTTATCGACTGTATAGTTATGTGTGCCCCACCTTCCCAAATTTTAATAACAACATGGACTGTCTGCTGTTGTTGGAAGGTAATTCAAGAAAAGGAAAAAAAAACAGGAGAACTACACTATTTTTAGCACACTGTCCAATGAAATTTAACAGAACAAAAATGAAAATACAATTGGCATTTACTTAAGACTTCTTAGTTCACAAGAAATGCAACATTTATTAATTTATTACATTTAGGAGTTCAGAACAGTTACATTTCTAAATACAAGTTGTGTCCAAAGCACTTGCCAACTTGCACATACATGACAGGTTAAAAGCCTCTAAAATCCCTGACACATCTCATTATTATTCTGCTCCTTCTAATTCACACAAAGTAATCCAAAAGAAAAAGTAAAGAAACAAGATCTATCCAAATACGTAATGGATGGCAGTTTTCTTTTCACCAACCAATACATGTGGTTTAAATTTTAAAATTAGGCATTAATACTGTGGTGCTTGTCATCACACTCTTTATCATCATCCATAAAAAACAGCTCTCTGTATTTTATTCTGTCCCTTGCTCTTTACATTAAAAATACTGTGAGTCTGAAATGTGATTTAAAGATTTCAAATATTTCAGGCATTATGGATGGACAGAGTGACACATCCCTGTTTTGCCCAGGAAAATACTGTCACTGTCATTTGGCAAGTAGAAACCTTGACTCCTGAAGTAAGGTGCCTTTTTAAAAATAAATAAATAAATAATAGTAACAAATTGTTGAAGACTGAACAGAGGTCTTTTTGTATCACCATCAGCATCCCTCTGTGGTTTAAATTTCATAGAACATTTATCCTTTTGAGTGACTGGAGGATAGAAGTGTTTTGACCCAGAACGCTTCTGGAATCTACACAAACCCTAAGGAGAGAATATAAATAAAACATTAAGTGAACTCAACTGAAAAAGAGTTGCTTTCAATGTCCCTTAACCTCAGAGGAGCTACAAATAACAGGAGACTAAATAAACCCTGTTTTACTCAAAAAGTGTCAACATTTTAAAAATCATTCCATTTCTAATTGTGCTCAAAGGAAGGCAAGTATAGGATGTTCTCATATTATATTTACATTCCTGCTGCACTGAAAATAAAGGAACTTTTCCACATCTCTATAGCAAACATTCTTTAAAAAAATCTACCTTTAGTTTAAGTACCATAATATATGAAACTCTTACACTTGTGTTTCCCCAAACTGGAGCATACTAAATCTTCTGAACACAAAATAGAACATGATCTTATTTTAATAAGAGGATTTCAACTTGCAATTCCAGGAATTTCACTATTAACTTAAAATTATACTAAAGGGTTTGGGGAGGAAAAAGAAAACAGATTATCTCTCTGCTGAGGAAACTCACAATCTAGAATAATTATCACATGAGGTATTCAGACATTCTCTTCTGTCTCTTTTGCCAAAGTGTCTCTTTCTTCTGCCACACCATTCAGTGGTTAGTCTTCAGAAACACCCAGTAAGTGCTATTTGACCATGACGATTATATTTATATTGATAAGCTGATGCTACCCTTTCTGAGTACATAAAATATAACTTGCTTCAAAAACAATTTTCTTCATCATCATTCATTCCAATATCCATTTCACAATGACTTCAAGGTATGCTACTAATATTGATCCTGGTACATATTTAATTTGCCAGTTACTGTGATTTGTAGAATAATATTTCAGGTTCCCTGCAGGCTATTTAATGTTGTTGTTGTTAAGGCATGTAACTAAGGCAGGTTGCTGTGTGCCTTCATGTTGTTTGCAACTTATAGCAACCCTATCATAGGTTTTTTTTCAGCAAGATATGTTCAGAGGAGGTTTGCCATCACCTTCCCCTGAGGCTGAGAGCATGTGACTTGCCCAATGTCACTCAATGGGTTTCAACAGGTGAGCTGGGAATCAAACCCTGGTCTCCAGAGCCGCAATCCAGCACTCAAACCACATCAGCATTCTGGCTCCCTAATATATCTCCTGGGAAAAACCCATTTGGGCCAAAGCATATTGGGCTTTTCTTAAAATAAATGTACTTTTTCATCATCTTCAGATGTGCATTTTCTTTACTGTGCACATTTATTGTAGGTCAACCAACTGAACTGCATGTAAGTTACTCAAAACTGATTTTATGGCCATTGGAGTCTCCTTTGCTCTGTCTGCCAAATGTAGGGTTGCCATAATTCTCTTCTACCAAACCGGGACAAAATGTAGTACTTCAAGAAAAATGGAGGGCACAACCAACTAAAAGCCAGCAAAAACTCAGGAAAGGCGGAGGCCTTTAGCTTCACCTGGGCCCCAGCCAGACTTCCAGGCCCTAGCCTGCCTCCCTGGCTGCGCTTCAAAAACCATGGGGAAGGCAGTGGCCTACTACCCCCCCCCCGTCCCAACCAGACCACCAGGCTGCCCCTGGGCCCAGCCAGGTCTACCAGCCTGCCTGTGCCACCACAGCCGGTGGGCTGGGCCTGGGCATCTGCCCTGCAGGCTCTCTTTGGGGCCTCCTCTATGGGCGGCGCCTCTTTTTTCTTCCACCAATTTACCCCACCCCCAGGACGAGGCATCCAAAGAGGGTCTGGTCCAGGGCGGGGGAATGGCTGCAGCCCTGGGCCATGCGGTGGGATTGCTCCAGCTCGGCAGTCAGGGCCAGCTCCAGCCACTGGCAGTGCTACCCACCACCTAGTGCTGCAGCAGCCGCCACCATCTTGGCCTCCTCCAGAGGCCCTCAGGCTGAGGAGGAGAGTCACATGAGGGAAGGATCCAATCCGGCTTTGTTCCAGTCCAACTGGAGATTGACAAAATGTGGCCTTGAACAAAGCAGGAATCTGGGACTGGAGGATCAAAAATGCCCGCTGGGATTGTCCTGGTTTTCTGGGACATATAGCAGCTCTTGCCAAATGGTGCAATGGCCCATCTAACAGGCTGGTCAGCACCTAAGTCCTGATCCATCCCACCTCCATGATTACTATTTGGCCACAAGAAACAGCAAGGCACTCACATGCAATCTGTCTGTGCCATCACCTTGCTGACTACCTCTAAGTACACCAGTAAAGCCTTCTACTAGCTTTATATAGCATCACAACTTAAGTTCCCATGATTTCACTTGATGCACTCTAAATATAATTACATCAGAGTTAGCTCGTAAAATTTACAATAAAGCTTACAAATAATGTTTCAGATTTCTCTGTCTCTAGGTCCTGCCAAATAGTGAGCTAAATTCATCTTCATCTTCATAGTCTTCAACTTCTTTATTACTACTACTAGTAATACTACTATGGAGGGAACACTGCTATAAACCAAGTTCTGAATGAGTTTTAATCTTGACACATATCAAGTAAACCATACATTCCAAACATCTTCTTTGGTTTTAGATCTCATCTTCACAATTTTTACACGTTCCATTTTTTGGGCCCACAGCGTGAGAACTGATTCCACTGTGTGAGAATTGTATCGCTATGGAATCACGATTCAAATTTATTTTCAGTTCTAGCTTGCTCTGTCCTGCAAAGTCATTTCTTATTTTATGAGGTATACTAAGTACAACAATACTTTAACCAGTATTATTTTTACTGGAGAAATGTGAGAGTAAAGAAGAAACATTCAATCCAACCCCTCATAACAATGCATATGCCAGGCAACAATGATCGTCTGTAGGTTCCTTTCTTAATACATGTCTATGTGTATTTGAATATTCATTTCTCTCATGCTTTGAGCTTCTAACAATTACAGTGGATACTCCACATACACTGGGATTAGGGGCACAGGACCCCCATGAAAGTGGAAAAACTGAAAACAAAACAAAAAAACATTATTTTTTTACCTGAGAGAACACCTCTTTAGGAATCTCTAGGCCTTCCAGGTCAATTCTCTGGTCAAGATCTGCCAGAGGCTGACCATAAAATTACTGGTATGTTGGAGGACCTACAAGTACCTAGAGAAGTATTCTCTCTAGGAATGGAAGAAGTTAACAATAGAGTCACACTGGAGGACCTAGTGATTCCTAGAGAGAACATATTATTCAAATCCGTGAATAATCAAATCTGCAAATGTGGAGGGCCAACTGTATTCGCTTATAAAAATCTATACCACAATAATTTTCAGTTGTTTTTTGTTTTTGTTTTTTGGTATCAACTGTGCAGGAGAAATGTCTTCTGATGATGAAGGCGTGTAGTTAACACAGAAAATGTTTATACTTTATCTGCAATATTCCCTCATTTCTGACTTGTTAACAAAGGATATTCAGCAATAACTAAAGTAGATTCCTGATAATATTAGGACAAATGTATTAATTTCAAGTGAATTTGCAAAACAAGAATATGTTTTGCATAAGATAATGTTTCAGTAGATTCTTCTCATTAAAATTTGGCTGATAATACTGTACTTTAGAATTCTCAAATTTATCTCATTGTTTTGATGCGCTCCATCATACTGTAACTCATTCTAAAGTCGAAGGCTTTCATGGCTGGCATCCATAGTTTTTTGTGGGGTTTGGGGGTGCCATATGGCCTGAAAAAACCACCAAAAACTATAACTCATTCTAATTTCCATTTCATCTTAATAAATACAAAAATAAAACAAGGAAAGTTGTAAAAAAGCTGTAAAAACAAATCAAGGAGAACTGTTTCATCTGAAGTACTCGTGGGGACTCATTGAATGTTAGGTGGTCCTGCCCTTGGGTCACATATCTGGGGAAGTGATGCATGAATGAATTTCTTACATATCTCAACCTGTATATACTTTTCATTGCAGGTTGTTTCAATTACAATTGTGAGTTGGTCAAGGATCATAGCCATCCATATAGATCAACAAATGACAAAGAACCATTAATGATGACAGTGCCAGTGAATACCTTGAGCACCGTTTAGCCACACTGCACAGACTTTCCCCTGTTGAAAGCAACAAAGAGGTCATTTCTCTGATCTAAACTACACAAATATGAAATATGAGCCTTCAGCATACTCCAGCAATTCTGTCATCTCAAAGGACCATATGAAGAAGTTGATTCTCTTCTCATAAGACTAATTTTCATAGAATCATAAAGCTGGAAAAGACCACAATGGCCATCCAGTCACAACTCATTTTTTCTTTTGCGGTCTAACCTTGGAGAAAGGCAAGACAATCCAAGACAATGTAGAAGTAATGTGTGTCAAATCGACTTATTAGGCAGCAGCATAAATCCCAGCATTTCCTTTCCAATGGAGTACCATTCTTCATAGGAAAAATATATTCATTAATTCAAAGGTAGGTAAAGGTATTCCCCGTTGACAAGGTTGTCAAGTCATGTCCGACCATAGGGGGCGATGCCCATCTCCGTTATGAAGCCGAAGAGCCAGTGCTGTCAGAGACTACTCTGTGATCATGTGGCTAGCCTGATTGCACAGAATGCTGTTTACCTTCCCACCACTATTTGCATTTGCATGCTTTTGAACTGCTAGGTTGGCAGAAGCTGGGACTAGTGATGGGAGCTCACACCATTATGCAGCATCTGGGCCTCAAACTGCCAACCTGCTGATCTTGCAGTCACAAGAGTCAGTGTCTTAACCACTTGAGCCACCTCATCCCTAATTCAAAGGTACTCAAATAAAAATTTAATATAAATCCTCTTTTTCCATCTCTTAGTTTCTGTAACTAGAGTTACTGATAGTTTACCATTCTATTTCTTGTTAAGTTGAGTAGGGCATAAACATATGCCAGTGAAAAACACAATCGTGGACAGGTTCAGCCATGACACTGCTCATACCTTAATCATCAATGTGTTTGTGTTAAGGGAGGGGCTGTAGCTGAATGGCAGGGTACAGGATATTCTACTCAAATTTTCCCAGATTTTGTCTCCTACACTTCTACGCAGGACATGGAAAGACTAACTTGAAATCCTGAAGAAGGGGTGGATCAAATAACATAGCCTCCTATGTTATCTTTTTAACGGAATTGCTAAGTACCATATACTTTTAAAATGTCCTTCCCTCTTGCACATTAAATGCATTAAATTATCTCCTTTGTCATCTGTAATCAGAGATAGTAATAATGTTGGCACACATTTTAACTAGACTAATTGTGCTAATTCTGTTAATTTTAATATAGAGGTAATGACTAAACATACTTATGGGTCGGCAAAGAGAAAGAAGAAAAAATGGGCTAGAGAAAGGAAATGTGTGATCCTGAAGGTTACACCCAAACTCTTAACCACGATTAAGGAATGGGCATCATTATGTCTATGCTGGATCTACATAGGCAACTCAAAACAATATAGCACAATAAACTCATATGGGTCACTCTAACAGCTTTTTTGTAGTCAATCTTCTGGCACAGAGGAACTCAGTATTCCTTTAAGTTGTCTTTTTTCATTCACTCTGAAAGATGAAATTATTATCAGCAAAGTTCAGCAAAGAAGATATTTTTCTGCTTTAAACTGGGTTTCAAACAGATGCTGTTACATAATATTTTAACATTTGTAGATACACATATTTATCAGTGACCATAGATGCACAGAAGTTGAGTCCAGAACACCACAAAGGCACCACTTCCCTTAGCAACCAGCTCACTGTTGCTATATGCTTTAGACTTTGGCAACCTCTGTGTGTGTCACACTGTTTGCAAGTTCAATACCAAGACAGGAAAAGAGATTAGAAATAAAAAGTCTTCTGCAAAGTTGATATTTATGCCAGACCCACCAAGTTGCCTAGAGAAAACATTATACACAGAGGAAAAGTCATTTTATTAAGTATCTTGGGACATACTTTCTTGTGGAAATAATCACACACACACACACACACACACACACACA
>NC_056523.1:131957822-132023232 GCF_019175285.1 Sceloporus undulatus | reverse complement strand
ACACACACACACACCCGGCTACGTCCCTGAATTGATCCCAACAGAACTATTCATTTGATTCAACAGGTTGAAGGAACCTCTTCTGTAATTTTATAAAGAAATAAAGAAATAGCATCCTTGGGCAGTACAGAAAGCCCGCTTGACTTAAGGTCCAAAACAAACGGCAGAAATAATCCAGTTTGAGACAGCTTTAATGGCTCAATGCTACAGAATTTTGGAAACTGTAGTTTTGTGATACAAGAGCTCTGGTTCCACAATAAACTAAAATTCCATGGATTATTTCTGCAGTCTGTTTTAGACCTAAGAGACCCAGCTTTAAAATTGAAAAACATATGTATAAACAATATTTTCTGTGAAGCATGGTTATATCGTTGTGGGAGTGGGACAGAATGTAATAGGATTCAGAAAGATACAAATAATATCTTTTGTCTTACATTTTCAAATGATTGGGTGAGCCTAACCTTGACTTTCAGTCAGTGGAGTCCTATGTTTGTTTCCGGTATCCTGTGAGAGTCCTAGAAAGTTGCAGAACCTGGCCCATCCAACTACTGCTTTCTCCATTAAGTAGCTGATTTCCATCTTGGTCTGCTGCTCTTTATCACACATGGTTTTATTCTGTTGTTACTGGTATTTTTAGATGGCAAAAATGTGAAAGTTTGTTTTTAAACTATGCATTATCCCTGGCAATTTAGGTAGTACATAAATATGATAAATTTGCACATTTTCCAGAGGTCCCATCTGCAAGCAGAGAGACAGCAATTCTGTTCTACACCATGTTTCCCTACCAACAACCCTCTGCTGCAAAGTTCTTAAGTGACATTCCAATATTTGTAAAGAAGAGTTGATAAGCATGAGAATGAGTACCAATTCAAGGACAGCAGAGTTTGTCTGCCACTGAAAACAGGAAAAGAAAGTAACCACATAAGTTAAACACTGGAAGCAGCCTGGACTATTTTTAAGGTAAGTGTTCCCTGTCGACCCTAAAATGAAAGTTTTATTTTTAAAAAATAGCAGCTAGATTAAGAATCTCTATCTGATTTTAGACAAATTCATCCATCCAAAAATCACATTCTAGCCACCAAGACATGTCTACTTTTATAGCAGCCTTTGTTTATAATGAAATTTTACCAACATTACTATTTTCAGACACTCATCCACCTTTGACATGAATATAAACTTTTTTTAATATCTGAACTGATATAAATTATACATTTTGAATTTTATGGAGAAAGTTCCATTCAAAACATAAGGCTTCTTTTGCAGAAAATCAAGGCACAAATCTGTTGCAAACCTAAGCCTCATTTCCACTGTGGTAGTTCCTCTCATTTCCAGGCTACCCGTTGCGTTGTCCAAAAAGCAATGATAGACCGATTATTCACACACATATAAATAAATAAATATTCTTGATGGCCCATAGTGTATATTCACAATTATTCTGGAAGTAGATCAAAATAGGCTTTCAAGCCAAGATGGCCTCACGCCACAAAACAGACTACCACCAACCAGTGAATGATATACAGTTAAAACCACTGAAGGATATAGCCTGAATAAGTAAAAGAAAAGCTACACAGAGTATCTAGTTTGTTGAACAAAAAAGCTGTTCTGCAATCACTCTCTTTCTCTAATCTAATTTCATCATCAAATCCAAAGTAAAAATAGTTAAGGGGATATGGAACCAAATATGCTTAAACCACTGGAGCTATCTGAAAGTAGCTTCCATGAACACAAAAAAAGACTGTTAGCCACTGTATCCAATTTTTTTAAAATATGGGAATGTGAGCCATACTTCTCCCTGTGTTTCTTTTGAGCTCTGTATATTCCTGCACTCCCTTTCTGAGGGTCTTGTCTTGTATTGAGACCAAAACAGAACAACTACAACATCAGTCGCTCAGAGTGCCTTTTAAATGGACATAGTAACTATAACCCTTCTTGGACACAGACAGGCTTGCAGCCACTATTCATACTCTGGTACATAAACCTACCAGCCAACCTCAATAACAACAGGAGGGAATCATGCAGCCCTGGTCTGTTGCTGTTTCCTGTCCTGATCCATAGGGAGAGGCAGATAAAGAGATGATGATGATGCACACACACCCGAGCGCGTGCACACAAATCACAGAAAACACAGGTAGATCACATCTAACACTCTTGACAGATAATAGCTGGGAAGCTGGATGGGACTAGGAGCCTCCACCTTTATAAGCAGGGGAGTCATTCTGACCAACATAAGAAACAATATTGATTCTGGCTCTAAGCGCTTTGTGATATCTGACTTGTGGATAACACAGCTGCTGTATTTCCCTTTTTCTTCCTGAACCCCCTGGATATTCTGACACTGACTGAATACCTGCCACTTGATTTTGGACTGCTCTTAGCACATGCTCTTGGCACCTCCCTTTACAGCATTTCAGACCTCCTGGTAATTCTCAGTTTTCTAAGATCTCTACTAAAGGACAAAGTTCGCAGTTTGGGAGTACTCCTGGACTCGTCGCTACAATTGTCATCCCAAGTGGATGCGACAGCCAGGAGTGCTTGGTACCAACTTCGCTTGATACGCCAATTGTGCCCCTACCTGGACCAAAAGGACCTGGAAGCAGTGGTACACGCACTGGTAATCTCTTGTCTTGATTTCTGTAACGCACTCTACCCTTGTACCAAGTTCGGAAGCTTCAATTGGTTCAAAATGCGGCAGCCAGATAAGTCACCAGTTCATCCAGTTTTGACCATATAACGTCCTAAAATCTCTTCAGTGGCTGCTGATCAGCTTCTGGGCACAATAAAAGGTGTTGGTCATTACCTTTAAAGCCCCACATGGCTTGGGCCCGAGTTACTTGCGGGAACGCCTCTCCCTACACAATCTGCCCCGCAGAATAACTGCAAAGAACATGTTAGAACATCAATCAACTAGGCTCATATCGACTTCCCAGAGAGCCTTCACAGCAGCTGCTCCAAAATTGTGGAACGGTCCTCCTGAAGAGATCCGTCTTATTACCTCCTTGGAGCCGTGTAAGACGGATCTCTTCCAGCGAGCTTACCCACCTGATCTTGTATGAATCTACTGCATAACCACTTGACAATGAGTTAGTTTTAAGATTAATTGTATAATCTCTATTGATGTATTTTTATATGTATTTTTTTATTGATTTATGTGTTTTTAACGGACCGTAATCCCACCTCAATCCATCTGGGAGAGGTGGGAAAATATAAATTTATTATTATTATTATTATTATTATTATTATTATTATTATTATATCTCACCTCTGCTCCAACTAGCTGAGCTCCACACTGACATTTAAATCAGAGTAGAACAGGAGCTCTGATTCAGTCTGGAACCTTAGTTCAGTCATGTTTAAAAATGCAAATACGTTCTGCACATTTTGCATATTTGTTACAGGACAATGTTGTACCTGTTACAAGGTATGGTACATTTTGACCAGTAACACAAGAAAAGCTTCAACTATAACATTTCAAGTCCCACCCTTGGGACAAAGGCAGGATACAAAGAAAGTGATCAATTGATTGAAATAAATAAGTATTGTCAATTATGAGATTTACTTGCCATCGAACAACTCATCTTCCTCCTTGTTTAAAGGGAATTAATGGGGGCTCCCATCTGCTTGCAGAGACAGACAAGAAATGGTATTCACCCCCCCCCATTAATTAAAATCACCATCTTTGCTTAAGGTAGAAGTTTCATAGATAGGACTCATGCCTGGTGGACCAAATTTCTATTCCTGGGGATCACAAGTATGGGATTACCCTTCTTCAATTGCTTAGCATTATAGCTCTCAAAAGAGACTAAGAGCCCTCCCCCCGACCACCATCTTGAGGGGGAGAGAGGCCTTGCAATTTTTTGTATTGTATTGCAATTTTTACTGTACACCGCTATGATCATTGTGGAATAGCAGTCTATAAATAAAACTTATTATTATTATTATTATTATTATTATTATTATTATTATTATTATATCTACACCTGCTGGGGTGGCTAGAGAAGAAATCACTGTGAGACCATTACCTGTACCCTCTCCACCCTTCTACATCTTGCATGGCAGGATTTAGAGCTAGGGTTAACCTCCATTAGACAAAGATCCCTCAACACAGTGGAAAACACTGGTTTCATTCCCTGAAAAATGCAGGTGTGGGCCCTGAGATTCCAATGCTAGGTAAGGGCAGTCTGGTGAAATGGCCCTCCCATTGTAGAAGAACTAAATTTATAGGGATCTGCTGCTGAAGACTTTGAACCCTTTTCTAATCCTCCAACAGCATTTTTGTTTGCCATTATCAAGTGTGGAATCACAATAAGAAACTTAAAAATTTCCTGCTGTCACTCAGTATAAAAGGAATTATCACATTAGTTTCCCAAGGTAATTTTTATGTGCATTAGCTTTTCCACTTTAGTCATTTTTTAAAAAACTGACATTTTATTTACCCAAGAATATAAGAAAATATTAAGAAATAAAAGAGAAACAAAACCTCCTGGAACAGTTGAAGTCCCTCTCATGAAGGATCATGGTCTCTGAAAGCATTAAAAAGTTTAAAACATAACTTTCTTAGATTATCTTACTCAATCTGTCATCAATCCAGTTGCACTCTACTAAATTCAACCACTTTCTTTTATTATTTTTAAAGTGCTGCAGTAACTTCTTCTCCACAAAAGATAAATCCGATCAATAAGAAAGTACACACGCGCACGCACACACACACACACACCCTTCCACTAAGCTAAGAAAGAAATCTATCATTGTATTTTGGCAGACTTTTTACTCCAATGTAATACCATATAACTAAACTGTTTCTTATTCCAGGGATATAATTTAGTTAGTATGGTTAATATGAGTCAAACAAGAAAAAATCTTCTGGCAATCAAAACATGGCGTATATTTTTGTTGACTGCAACTACTTCATTTGATACTATTTTTCATGGCTTCCAGCTAAGCTCCATAAATACGAAGACATCAAGATTTTCTATAAACTCATATTCAAAGCATTTTCTATTTGTCAGTAGTTCAATGAACATGTAATATGTGTATGATCAATGTCTCAATGGCTAAATAACACTTTAAAATTGGAAGAATCAAAATAAACATTAATGCCAGATAGTTATATATTTTTAAATCTTCTAAAGTGGCTTTTACCCATTATATTCACAGTGGATGTCTCTTATAAGTCTACCCCCCACTTGGTACAGAATTTTCTATTTAAGCACTCTGCAGGGCTTGGCAAGTCTCAGATTTCACTGGAAAGGGATGCATTCAGAATATCTTCTTGCTACATAAAAATGACAGATGAAAGCCACAGAAAAATGATTGTGGTAATCCATCATAAAAGTTCCAGCAAGACATATCATAATATAACTCCCCAAGGGAAATGGCAATAAAATAACAATATTCATGCTATTGCTTCTCTAGTGCAAAGGGTAATTTTGGACCATAAAGTAAGAGTTAACTAACAAAGGAAGACATGAAACAATGATGCTTGGCAGACAGTATTTTTGTGTTCTCCACTTTTTTTGACAAATATGAATCATGACTTAATTCTTTTAGCGCAGCAATTAAGTAATACTGAGTGTGTTCTTTAGGCAACTCACTGGAATCTCCTGACTTTAGTCACAATTTGGGCTTGTGGTGTGTGCACTGCATGCAGCTCCCTGAAACTGTCCAATTAAAAACATTAAATGAGACACTCCCAAAAAAGCATCTGTCCCAAATTCTGAATTATTTACAACTGAAATAGCTCATGCAACACACAATATGAGCTTAAATTGAAATAGCTATGAGCCATTCCATGCAAGTCAAAAACAGCAGTGAGCAAATCTCATAGTTCTGAGGGGTGAGTATATCCAGATGGTCAAAGAAAATGTATGCATCCCTACAGCTACATACATGCATGTATGTGAGCGCACACACATATCCCTTCTATACATTGTTCATGGAAGGCTTTAACCTCACCCTACTTTAGTGATCCTACTTAGCATCACTGGTGGAGGGAAATACAAATCTTTCCCACCCCAACCATCTTCTGCCAGATCATAGGATATGCAAACGGGGGCAAGAAGGGGCTTTAACTTCATCTATATCCCAGCAATTTGGAGCAATGTCACTGAGATGGGTCAAAGTTAAAGCCTCCTCACCTCTCAGCAATCCTGCGAAAGATTTTTGGGAGCAGGAAGAAGTTTCAGAGGTGTCCTCCTTCGTGTTGCCCTTCTTTCCTTCTGCTGAGAAAGACAGTGAATAGGGATGACTGGTAATATGTACCTCATTTAAAGCACACAGAGCAGTTCTGCTGGGATACCGCCCTGCATGAGAAGCTAAGCTGGCCCACTTTCTCCTCTGCTTCCGTCAGCAGGCTAAGACCTTTTTATTCAAACAGGCATTTGGCCACTAACTAGCTATTATGGAAGGGTCTTATAATGCTGCCTGTTGTACTTTTCCTGTAATTTATATTCCAACTGACACCATCCCACAAATGAAAGTGGCTGTTCTTAAAGTAAGTAAGTGAACATGTCTTGACAATTCAGTTTGTTTTTCTGTTCATTTAAATAGAAACATATAATGCTATTCATGTATTTCAAGAAAAAAATCATTTTGAAAAATCATCTTTTTTCTTCTTCAGCAGCCTGTCAATTAATTGTAGAAGTTGATGTCACAACTGTTGATTCTAAAGAACAAGTCTATAATTTATTAACTAACTGTAATATACTTGGTGCTTCCTGGATTTGTACCCAATATATCAGAAGGGGATTCTTCTTTTCCCATCTCCCCATTAAACCTCAGGAATATGATTAGCAAGACTTCAGAGAGTGCTCTCTCATTTTCACACCTTTTTTGAAACCTCTGGAATCTCAGCAGCAGTACCTTAGGTTTCTTATGTTCACCTTTTTGTATGTTCATGCTGCCTCGGGGATCTTAGCAGGTTCCTCAGAAAACACTCTTGATTTCCAACCTCTTTAAAAATTATTTTCTGATAGATAACAGAAACTCCTTACTTGCTTTGACCTGAAGCTGGCTATTGCAACACCAATGCCAACCAAAACTACAATGCTCAAATTCTCAGGTTTCCTGGTTTCCTGATAAGTTATGGCTTACCTATAGAGACCTATATGTCTTGGGGTCAGCTATTTGAGAGAGCCAGCATGGTGTAGTGATATGAGCTACAATTATGAGACACTGGGCTTCAAATTGTTTCTGGGTAATGGAATCTGCTGGGTTGCATGGCTTGAGTTCAGTTTACTTGAGGAACGCCTCGCCTCCTCCCATATAATCCCTCCCGCACACTGAGGTCCTCTGAGAAGAACTTACTGCAGTCAAGTAAAACTAGACTGGTGGTGACTTCCCAGAGGACCTTTTCAGCAGCTGCTCCAAAAATGTGGAATGACCTGCCAGAAGAGACTCGCCAGATTACATCCCTCTATGTTTTTAAAAAGGCAATAAAGACAATCCTCTTCCGGCAGGCCTTCCCAGATTGACCTCTGCCCAGAACAGAATTAACTGTCCATTTTATTAACCCCCCCCCCCCCGGTATTGCCATTTTATTGAACTGTTTTAATTGTTTTGTAGTTGCAGCTTTTATTGATGTAATTTTATACTGAAGGGCAGGAGGATCGAAGGGCTGGGGGATTTGGGGGATTGCTTTTCTTTCTTTCTTTTTCTTTTTTCTTTTTGGTATTTGTATTAACTTCTGCTGTTACTCACCTCGATCCTGAGGAAGGCAAAGGCAAACCCCCTCTGAACTCTTGTGTGCTGTGCTGTTTTGTTGGTTTGTATATAGGTTTTTAATGAATTTTTAATGGTTTTTACAAACTATTTCTTTTTAAATCATTGCTGCATATATACCGTATATACTCAACCGTAAGTCAACCTCATGTATAAGTTGAGGGCAGGTTTTGGGTCCAAAATTATGGATTTTGATATGACCCATGGATAAGTTGAGGGTAAGATTTAGGGGCATGTAACAAAGGATCTAAAGCAAAGGAAAACAATGTCAAAGAACTTACAAAATTCCAGCAGGCATAACTGTATGTGTTCAGACTAAAGACTGAATGGATGACAGAGTAGAGGGAGATCAGTGTTTCCAGGACAGATTATACTCTTGCCTTTCACCATGGAACGGTTCCTTTTTAATATAAGAATCAAAGTACGCTATTTACATTGACGCATGGATAAGTCGACTCAAGTTTTTTGGGTCAATTTTTTGACTAACATTTCTAGACTTATACATGAGTATATACTACAAGATCTTAAAGAGAAAGGGGGTTTAGCGGTTCTCAATCTGAAATTATATTTTGAAGCTTGTGTTTTCACTTGGATGAAAGAATGGGTAACTTTAAAAAACAAAAGATTACTTGAATTGGAGGGAGATGACCTAAAATTTGGATGGCACGCATATTTGCAATACGGGGAAATAGAAATGAATAAAAATTTAATAATCACGGTGTTAGGAAGTCTCTATTGAGGATTTGGCGCAGATACAAAAGGAAAATATAAAGAAAAATTCCTAATTGGGTATCCCCACAAGAGGTATTTTACAGAAGAGAAATGATGGGAGAAAATAATTGGTTAACATACAAAATCTTAATTAAGAGATATGAAGGAAACTGGGATATAAAATCTAAAGAAGAATTGTAGGAGGAAGGAAAAGAGATCCATTGGTTTAATTATAGACAAATTAAAGAGCGTTTTAAACAAGATTTTAAAACTCAGGGATTTAAAGATAAAGAAAATGAATTGGACCAAATTATAAACGGCAATAAAGATAATTTGGATCAAGAATCAGACACTGTTAAAAATGAAATGATCCAATGGATGCAAAATATAGGACACCCAATTTAATTTAGTCAAAAGGAATATATTTGGAAAAAAGTAACAAAATATACAAAATCCCAAAATTTAAGAGGAAACTTTTACAAAATGCACTTCCGATGGTATATTACACTTGCTAAATTAACAAAAATATATAAAAACAGCTTTAATCAATGTGGAAATGTAATAATGAAATTGGGACGTTTTATCACTGTAGGTGGTCATGCAAAAAAGTGAAATTATATTGGAGAAACATAAATAACATAATTGAGAAAATGTTGAAGAAGAAAATTATGATTAAACCCAAATTTTATTTACTAAGTATGTGTGGACCAGAAATAGGGGAAAATACGAAAAAACAAACAAACTGTTTTTGCACAGAAATGGAAATCTAAAGAACTCCCTGAAGAAGAAGATTGGTTAATAAAGTTGTATGACGCATTAGAAATGGACATTCTATCTTGGAAATTGTCAACAAAACCCTTGGAGGATGTGCAAGAAGAATGGAAACCAGTATTGGCATATCTAGAAGAGAGAAGAAATAAAACAATGCAAAAAGAGACTCCTTCGATATGAAGATATCACAACGATTAGTATAGAAATAATAAGAGTATGTCCTTTGCAATTAAACACATAAAATGGCGAGAAGGGAGAGAGGGGGAGAGTATGTCAGTAATGGACTGTCGAGAGTTGAGAAAAGTCAATGCTTTAGATATTGGAAGGTTCAGAAAGAGACATATTCTGAAGATACAATAGCAAAGTTGTCAATAAATAAATGGAAATGTTAATAAGATTATATAAAAGCAAGTTATATAAGAAATAACATGATGAAAATCCAGGTAGATCAGAAGGGGAAAAAACAGTCAATAGTTGAGTAGGAAGTTAGGATGACAGGAGTTGCGGATGAAGGTTTAGGTAGATTATATGGAAGGTTTGAGTGGGGAAGAAGAGAAGATGAAATGAAAGATAAAGAATGTTTGTGAAGAGGGTGTAAGAAAGTTCAAGAAAGTTGGGATAAAGATAAGAGAAGGTATGGAGAGAGAGAAGATTTGGAAATGGTAGTGATGTTAAGTTTATAAGAGAGGGAAGGAGAGGATCAATAGAGGAAAATATGGGGAAAAGTCACAAAATATCCTGCTCTTGCATTCATGTTGAATCTTTGTTTAGATTATGTAACTTGCTTGATTGGTATGACTGATATGACTTGTAATACAGTATGTGATTTTAATTAATACTTTTTTAAAATAAAAAATACAGTACTTTTTATTGATGTTTTAAAGTACTGTATATACTCAACTGTAAATCGTCCTCATGTAAAAGTCGAGTGCAGGTTGGGGGGGCCAAAAGTATGGATTTTGATATGGCCCATGGATAAATCAAGAGTAAAACTTAGGGACATATATCAAAGGTTGCAAAGGATGAAGAAAAGGAAAATGATGCCAAAGAACTTACAAAATTCCAGCAGGCATAACTGTTTGTCATCAGCCTAAAGGCAGGATTGATGAGGAGGGAACTACAGTAAATCATGGCTGTGTGATGTGTGGGGGAAGTAACCAGGCTCAGGTGGGGCTTAGAAAGTGCCCACATGTCAAAAAGGATGCAAAGGCAAAGCAAAGAAAAGTGTGACTACATCAGCAATGATTACAAGTTTTAACTATGATGTGATAACTTTGCCTAATTTGAATCTAGAAATATGCACAAATATATTATTCAAATCCTTCAAAGCCCTGATTCTTCTCAGAATTCCTTTGAGTGAAGCACCAAACTGCTGCTATCACCAGCATTTTCCCACCTGTGCATTTTAAAAGGTCAGAAGCGGCACTGTGCCCGAGAGAGTAGAAGGGGTCATTGCTTATTTTAGGTGCTCCCAGGAAAGACCAATCTCTTGCCTTTCACTACTTTACTTAGAGAAGGGGATGGTTCCTTTTCAATTAGAGTTAAAGAACAGTGGGATGTTGTGGCTTAATGGTTAAGATTCTGACTATTGTAATGTTGGAAACTTGGCAGTTCGGGGCTCAAGTGCCACATGACGGGGTGAGCCCCCATCACTATTCCCAGTTTCTGACAACCTAGCAGTTTGAAAGCATGCAAATGTAAGTAGATAAATAGGAACCACTTTGGTGGGAAGGTAATAGTGTCACATGCAGGCATGCTGGCCACATGACCACCAGAGTCATCTTTGGACAACACTGGCTCTTGGCTTAGTAACGGAGATGAGCACCACCCCCTAAAGCCAGATACCACTAGACATTCGTGTCAAGGGAAGCCTATACCTTTACCTTTTAAAGAACAGTGCTTACACTGACCCATGGATAAGTCAACCCAGTATTTTTGGGTCATTTTGTTTACTAAAATTTCTAAATTTACACCTGGGTTTATACAGTAGTTTTTAATCTGTATAATTTTAATAAGCTGTAAGCCACCTGGTTTCCCTTTATTGGGAAAAGCAAGGATATACATGAATGAATGGTTGGATAAATAAATAAATAAATAAATAAATATACTCACCCATCCCCCTTTTGGTTCAATTGAGCTCATGTTTGAAATTTCAACTTGAAACCAGCACTGTAGATTTGGATGGCAATAAAAATACTGAGGCATCCAGCATCATGTCCTGATGAATTATGGTTGCCCCAGATATACAGAATTTCTCTTTTAGTATTAAAAATGTAAGTATTATCATTTAGTATGCTGCCAAGGAAGTCAAGAAATAAATCTAAGGGGAGGAGAGTGTAAGGCCACTGCACTTAGGAGTCGAGGTCAGTTACGGGCAAAAACTGTTCCCAACACTGAGATTAGGAACTCTATTGGGGAAGGAAGGGTTTTTATCTGAATAGCATCATGAGCTCAAACTCCTTCACGTTCTGCCACAGAGCTAAATGACTGCTGTTCATTTATACAAGAGAACATAAAGCAGGTGCAGCTTTCTTCTCCACATTAAACCATATAATTATTGCCTCCAGGACAGAGGCTTTCAATCAGTGCCAATCAGTTGGGTAGTTTTTGGAGTCTTTCAATGAACAGTTCATTAACCACAAACAAATGACAATTATTGGTCATTGTGCAGAGTATGCAGATTGGTTCAACTTCAGCTCCATGTTTATGCTCCAACAATCTGCACCACATTATGAGATGGCTCTTACATACATAGCAGCACATGATCAGGCCTGTGATCTCAAGTCTAGCATATCCTGATGGTGTTATCAGAGCTAAGCCCCACAAGATCCCATGTGTTTACACACAGTTCTGCATACTATTTACAGAAGCAGCACATCATCCCAAACTATACTTTACCATACACTGGTCATATTTAAACACAGGGTGACCTTCGGTAAACCACACTCTTTCAGTCTCAGGAGGAGGCAAAAGAAACCCACCCTGAACAAATGTGGCCAACAAAATCTTGTGATAGGGTCACCATAAGCTGGAAATGACTTGAAGGCAGACAAAAACAGTGACATGTGATAATGGATTCTCATATTATCTGGGCAACACAATTGAGGGATAGTCTTTCCTCCCGGTAAACAAAGGGTTAATGATGTGATGAGCTAGGTTACTTTTATTGGGGGTCAGCAAAAGACATCATGAGAATCAATTACCCAATGAGGATGACCAGCTTTGGGAGAGGTGTTGAAACTTCAAGATGCTTCCAAGATGAGAAGTTATAAAAACACAGTCACAAGGCACAAGTGAGAGACGTAAGATACTTTGGTACTGATGAGAGGTGGGGGTGATGCCTGCCTCACCAACCCTATGCAAGCTTGGGCATAGGATGGATAAAGAGTTCCAGATTCCCAGTTTTCCAAGAACATCTAAAGACTCAGAACACTACCAGAATGATGGACAAAGTAGGAAACTAGTTCAGTTAGTCACACTAGAGCTTATGTTTCCTTCTAACCTTGAATGAATATGACTTAGACTGTTTTGTAACTCTGCAAGTACTCCTATGTAATGGCTGAAGGAAGATGCCTTTATGTGCATGCAAGCACCCTTTCCCTATTGTAAGATTGTTTGCTTAGAAAGAATAAAAGCATTCCTTAAAAGAGCTTGTCTTTTCCAAACTCTTTTCATGTGCCTTTGCTTGGTGTATACACACATGTGTGTAGAGGAGTCTCATCTCCAATGGAAGAAGGAAGCAATGTCTCTGCAGAGTCAGTGGTAGGGGAAAGTGCAAGTCAAACTCCTCAGTAATTCCCCACAAAGTTACTGAGATGTCCAGTATATTAGAAAGTGGTGGTGGTTGAACCGAACTTGGGACACCTCTCTCCTACTCAAGAGAAGGAGACAGGGCCAGAACCTGTTACAGTACAAGCTCTATTTTAAAAATCCCCTTTTAGCAATTGCTGCTGCTTAATATTCGATTCTGTTGTCACCAGAGAGGAGGGCTCCTCTTCCTCTTCATCAGTAAATGTCTAAGTGATGTAAGTAAATCTCAATCAAACAGCAAATGGAAGCTAACCACTTTAGAGTGGCCATAAAAGCATCTATAATACATTAAAGATATTCAGTGGTTTATGTCTGCTGATAATAATCTAGAAAACTGGAAATAAACTGTGCAGCAGGGGAAGAGAGTTCTCAAATACAACACTCATTTTGCAGGTTGTTTGTTGATTCTATCTTGACTATGTTGCTGTTTTCTTGGAAATGGACACGGGAGGGGTGTGTAAAAGCAGGAGGTAGTTTGTCAGCATATGCCAAGCAAACATTATTTTAATAAAACAAAACAAGAATAAAACAGTAAACTGACATTTTAGCTTAATATGTTGATCTCTCCTATACAGCCTGAACTGGTGGAATGGACCCACCCCCAGGTTTCCCATAATCATGGAAGGGGGCAAAAATGTACAAGATGGCTCACAACTATGAAACAGGCTACAACAGAAGGCTCCTGCCGTAAAGTCAACGGGAGGGTCTTTAATGCCTACAGAGTCTGGAACCTTTCATGGAATGCCAGAAAAAGCAAGTGTCCACCCTGAAGAGCAAATTCCTTGAGTGTGAAGTTTTGGCATGCAGCCAACCACTGTGCTGTTATTTCACATCCAAAGGAGATTATTCCACTTTTCAGAAACATAAAAGCCTCCTTCGTTTTTTAAAAAAACACACAAATCACAACACTCCTCTTTTCACAAAAATGTGTTAGACAAATATTAAGATTTAGGCAACCTTTTCTAAGGTGTGGGAAGCTTAGCAGTGCATCACACTGACTTCACTCATACAATCTTCTCCCTCAGCTATGAGCCATAGAGACTCCATTTTAAAGTACCACTCAGTACACAAAAGTTGATCAGTGTTGAAGACGAGTTTAAAACATATAAGTAAAACAATTTTTTAAACATTATCACAGTGGAAAAGCACAAGAAAGTGGTTAGCACAATACACATTAATTAGTAGAAAGGTAATAAAAGCAAACTGTGATACTACTTGTTCTGCATATACTCAGTGGAGAAGGGAATAACAGCTAAGCAATACATGCTCATAAGTATCAAATTTAATCTTCTCTTTTGACAGACAAGAGATAAACTGATGACAGGTATACAGTGGGCATTATCGATAACATCAAAAATACTGCAGCAAGCATTAAAACAAACTTCAAATGTTTGGAACATTTGCAAAGACCACAAATTCAAACCTGAACAGGAAGCAATTCTGTTAAAAATATTATTGAGACAAGTACTGCATCCTTAAATGAACATGTTAGTAATATGCTATTGCTGTTATATAAGTTGCCCAGGGCTGTCCCAGTGTTGCTACCATTTTCTAGTGTTCCTCCCTTGAACAGCAATATTTGTTACTCTAATTTCTTTCAATTTCCCACAGCACAAATAATGAGCAAAATAATGAACAGGTATCACTCAGCAGAGGAGCATTAGCATCACCACTTCCTTTTCTCATGGGCAAGTAGCTTGCCAACCCAGGCAGATATAAACAGAGAAGGAAAACATCCACTATCATGGAGAGGTGAAAGAACTGACCATGGGAGCAAGCTCTTTTTTCACTGAAGTCACACAAAGGATTTTTGCACACTGTTTAACAATGATGAGCTAAAACTATGGTAGACATTGATTTGCCTCAATCTGTACACACACACACACACACACACACAAGAAATCTAAAAGTCTTCAACAGTAAAAGGGGGATATGCTGATGACACCCACTTCTATTCCTTCTTGTCAACAGAGTTGGGGTTGTGTGCAGGTGCTGCAATATTCCTGAAGCTGTCTCTGCCACTGGAGGCCCAAGTGTGCTCATGGCTTAGAGTTCCTGAGACCTGATACAGTTGCCCCCCCCCCCCCATATTATCTTTCCTGGATAAGGATGAACAGGGACATAAATTCATGCACTGATGATGTTTAGCCTGGAGGAAAGAAGGTTAAGAGGTGATATCATAGCCCTGTTTAAATATTTGAAGGGATGTCATATTGAGGAGGGAGCAAGCTTGTTTTATGCTGCTCCAGAGAACAGGACCCGGAACAATGGATGCAAGCTCCAGGAAAAGAGATTCCAGCTCAACATTAGGAGGAACTTCCTGACAGTAAGGGCTGTTTGACAGCTGAACAAACTCCCTCGGAGTGTAGTGGAGTCTCCTTCCTTGGAGGTCTTTAAACAGAGGCCATCTGTCGGGGATGCTTTGATTGAGATTTCCTGCATGGCAGGGGGTTGGACTGGATGGCCCTTGTGGTCTCTTCCAACTCTGTTATTTCATGATTCTATGTTCCTTCTGGACTACTGCAATGTGCTCTGCGTCAGGCTGCCTTGCAGATAACACAAACATTTCAGCTAAAATGTAGCAGCTAGATTACTAACCAGAACATCATATAAACTACATAACAGCAGCTCAAAAGAAACTGCATTGGCTGCCAGTATGCTTCTAGCCTGAATTCAAACTGCTGGTGATGACATTTAAAATCCTAAATGGCTCAGGTCTTCAAAACTCACTCAATATGTACAACTTCAGTATTGCATGCTCTCTGTTCAATCAAAGCAAAATGTAAATAACAGGACTGAAAAACCAAAACAGCTCTGCTTTCAAAATGGTCTGTATAATAGAAATTTCTTGGCAAATAGACTTTGCAGTAGAAATCAAACCCAAAAGGAAACAGACTTTGGCACAGGATAACTCTAGAGAAAACTGGCATGTTGTTTCTTTTTAAATCATATCATAGAGGCTGGAACGTGGACAAACACATTTGAGAGAAATCATACTGATCTGAGAAGCATGACAACACCGAATTTTATATGGCCCAACAGAGAAGTGGAAGGTACTGGAAATGTTGGTAGTTCTAAACCAAAAACAGGAATAGTAAGCCAGACAAAGTTTAAACCTTTATTTTTTCTTCCTAGCACTAGGTTCCAGTTGTCACACAACACTGCTCTCTGCTATTATAGGCTCAGCTCCTTGCAGAAGACAAAGTCAAAACTTTCAAAAAGGATTAAAAGTTTACTACTCTATCGTTAAGCCCAACTGTCTTCTTAAAGCACAAATCTATGCAGGTATTCTTTCCTAATGATTTCCTCCTTTATCATCATAAAAGACTCACAAAGTAATATTTGCTTTGTGGCAGGTGGACCAAAGAGAGGAAATCCCTTTGTGTATTTCTGCATTTGTTACATAGTGTACAGTAACTGGCTTGGTGCCTGTGCCACAAACAAAATCTTAATTAATCTACCTCACAATAAGTACTGTACATGAATGTAGCCAAACCCAAGCACAGAACTCTGTGTTAATACAAACTGCTCTATTTTATTCCTTAACTGCCAGTGGAATAGGAATTAAGCAATGTGCCCGTTTACCAGAAAACTGTATCACAAAACAGAACAAACCCCCTGCAGTCTTAAAATTCATTGTATCTTGAAGTTGGCCTTGAATTCTCCGCAGCTGGCAGAAAGAAGAACAAACATTACTACATGCAGAGCGCTGATACCCACAGCACGGAGCAGACTGATCTCATGTGCCTACATAATACCACAGTTCCTGATGGCATTTTCATTTTGGAAAACCCAAAGAGTCTGTTAACTGTTAACTACTGAGGGCTTTATTCATGGGAGACTTTTTTTTCCCTGAGAAATGCCTTGAAAGCACTGCCTGTACTTGTCCTATGGAAAGAACCCTACTATTTTCAACAGATTTATTACATATACTTCCCAACAATATCTTACATTCAGTATCTGCATGAAGTCAAAATAGGCCAGAGGAAATGAAAACAGAACAGAATATACACATTAATATAACCTGAGTTTTATGTTGTTTCTCCCCACAACATCCTTTCCAACACTCGCACCAATTTCAAGACTGTATTGTTTGTAACAATTTCCAAATTTTAAATAAGAACCATACTTGCCAATGTATTTTCCTTGATCTTCAATCCAAGACAGAGAGATCCATCTGGCTAAGCATGGGCATAAATGTAGTACAGTTTGGGAAGGTGTATATTATTTTCTTTTCTGTCTTCCCATTTTGTGTCAGACATCAGCTGAAATGATGGATTTGGAAAATAAAGTTCCTATAGACTTTACCAGGTGAACATTTTGCAAACTCTGAAAAGAATAACTTTTTAAAATAAATAATTAAACCTTATTTTTAAAGGTCAGCACTACAAAACCCCTAACACTTGCTAAAAATTTCTGAAATCTAAAAGAACGTCACCCCTCTCCACCTCCAGAACACGGGGGGGGGGTGCATGCAAAATATTTAAGAAGTAACTATTTATTTTACTATAATTTGTTTACATTAATGTAGCAAACAATACAGAACAAATTTCATTACAGAAAATGCTTTCACGCGGTGCTTGTCTGGTCTCCCTACAAGCAAAGACATAAGAGAATATGTCTCAGAATAATATGTGTAGCTAAAATAATGATAACTGTAAAGATAGCAATGCTTCATTTTCTTTCATGATTAAAGCTGCCCTAAAACTTCATTTAATTCATAATCGAAGTAATTCATAAATTCTGGGCTTTCATTTGTTCTATTTTTTGGATAGTAAAGGATCTACCTTCCTGCAAGTCATAATATACATTCTAACAGATGGGTAAGGAAAACAGATATGTTCATCATGCTCTACAAAGTGACTATTGTTAGACGATTCCTTAAGAATTAATTAACTTCACATGCAAATGCAAGTATCATCAAGCTTCCTGTTCAGCTGTTTCAAATAGTATTAGATAATTTAAAACTGTCAATTCCTCTTCTTTGCATACTTCAGCCTCTCTTATACTAAAACAGTGAATTTTTTGAAAATTCCAATGTTCCACAGACTACTAATCCACACACTACCCAATCTTGAGACCCACACAATCTTCCTTCTATTGTTTCAAATATACCACATCACAGAAACAGTGAGAAATGTTAGCACATAATTTCTGCAATGCCCAAACTTTTATTTTGATATGCAGTAATGTACCCATGCAAAAAATATTCCTGTCACTACATGTCTATATGAAGTCTTTCCCTCTTGTACTCCTTTGCTGTGCTGCTAGACCACACATTTCTTCCACCTCTTTATGCATTACTGATTCTTTAAAGCAGGGTGGGAGATGTCTGGTCCATAGACTTAATACAGACTACAAGGCCTGCCGGTTTTAAGGTTAAGCAGGTGCAATGTGAATAGCTTCTACAGCAATGCAGCTATGTGCTTCATGATGCACAATGCTGGCTCCAGCTGTATCAGCAAAAGCTCTTATCCACCAGTCATCATTAAAAGACTAAGATGCCAAAGAACACAGGCAGTATGTGGAAAGTGTAAAAGGCAGTAATACCTTTGGCAAGACCAAAAAAACAGCAAATGTACGCAAGCTTTTGAATTTTTTCAGGAACACTTCACTGGTGTAGGTGCTGTAGTTTATAAAAAAAGTATAGTTTTCTGTTTCTTATCTGTCTTCTAAAAAGAAACAGAAATATTCAAAAATTAAGGCTACTGTTATGCACTTTAATTGTATTTTGCATGAACAAAATGGATCAATATGGATACTTGTTGTTGTTTAGTAAGAAAAACTTCTCCTAATCAACACAATTTGCATGTCTCTGGCTCATAGCCATTTGTCACCCTGTCTGTGAGCAGAACACTGGTGTCACATAACAAATTATTTTGTTCATTAAACCTAGATCAACTGCCTCACATGGAAATCACATTTGGGGAGAGGCAGGTCCATGTTCCTCCATTTTTCAACATTACAGAGCTGCCATGACTTGATTTCACCTATGCTATTTCTAGTGGTGAATATACTGGTGGATGCATGAGTTGATTCGTTTTGTGAGAAAGGACTTTGGTAATGCATAAGGTCCCTTCCAGATTAACAGTGCTTAACATATGCACAGTACTGCCTGCCAATTCCATACATCTTCCCTCGCTTCCTTCCCAGAGAAGACTAATTTGGCTTCTGTTTGAAAAGGAAAAGAAACTCACAAGAGTTGCACTTTTAAATAATTCCAGGGAATATTTGCCATAAGAAGAAGTGCAAGGTTCTTGGTGCTGGTGGGAGTCACAAACTGTTTCTAATTTTGGCCCCAAATTTATGCTGAAAGAAAACCCCACCCCTTTGCACACTCACCAATCTGTCATAAATGCTACTCAAAAGATTTGGCATTTTGCAAACATCTTGCAAACATAGGCAGAGTAAGACTTTATGGACAAAGGGCCTAGTTTTAAAACAAGAACATTCTCAACAAGAAAAGTTTGTTTGCAGTATTTTTGGAAACAGTTTGATCTAACTTCCAATGCAGAGCTATTTTCCACAATTTAGAATGATCTGGTCTTTATCAGCTTCAAATTGGAAAACATGCCCTTTGCCAATGACACACAGAAGATTTTCACACGACATCATTATATTGTTCCTTTATCGTCCCAAAGTGTAGTGGAATCGTCTAAACAGGTAGACGATTCCAAAAGATTTTCACATGAGGCTGTTAGTGTTCTTAAAATGTTGATATATCAGAATTCAGCAATTTAACTGTTTTGAAATTGTTTTGTAATCATTCATTGCTGAATTCTGATATATCGTTTTAAGAACACTAACAGCCTCATGTGAAAATCTTTTGGAATTGTCTGTTAAGACGATTCCACTACACTTTGGGATGATAAAGGAACGATATAACGATGCCGTGTGAAAATCTTCATTAGCTAAGCACTTTGAAAAGGGGTGGAAGCCCAGAGAAAAATAAGAGTCTACATTTTAATGACTCTACAATTCTGTCTACAGGAATGTTTTAGCAATGTTCAATGAAAGCCTCAACAGAACTGTTTTAGCACTAGTTTGGAAAGGTCATAATATATCATCCTATTTTATTTCCTGGACTATAATGTCTGTCATTTAATCACCTGAATACCAACCTTTATTTTTTAATGAAGCAGGCATTTGAACAATTGGTGAAAGTCAGATGAAAGTCAGATATTAGGCTTATATACTGTTATTAGTACATTTTAATATTTTATGTGTAAGTGTTTTAACTTTTTAAATTGTTTGTTTTAAAACTTCATATTCATACTTTTTAAATGCTTTTGTATTGTTTTTAAATTGTACTGTATTAAATTTGTTGTTAGCCACCTTTGGCCCCCATATTGGGAGAAAGATAGATGTAATAATATTTCCCACCATGGGACTTAATATAAAACAAGAAAGAAAATCTGTTATAGAAATACTTATAACTTCAGAAATATTTTCAGAAATAACAATATTCCCTGAGAAGCAACTAGGATTGCAGGGTCAGTAATCTCTGATCTAAGAACTGTCATGCTTGATTAGATCAAAAGTATCTCTAAACTATCACTCTGCCTCCAAACATGAAAACGATCTTTGTTTCAATAATGCTTTGAGGCCTGCAAGGGAAGAGGCAAGCTCAAGTAGGTAGACCGAGCTGGGTCCAGTCAACTAAGTCAGTTTACAATGAAGTAGAGACCACAGTATATCTAATTACAGACAGTCAGGTCAAAGTCTGGCTGAGGTGAATCAAGATATGGCAAGTAAGGTCAAAGAAATTCAGTTCATACTGCAATAGTCATAGCGGATGCCAATGAGCAGCTATCAATATCTTGGCTTATTAGTGGTACACTTCCAGTGACCTATCAGTAAAGAACTGGAGCCATCTGAAAGACTGATACAATCTCACTTCAAATCGCTCTGCCCATCTGGAAGAGCTATCTGCAAAACCCAAAAGTTTGCTGGCTGATTCTATACCTATGTTTTCCTGTGTGGTTTTGGAGGAAGAAGAGTTTGTGGCAAGAAAGCCATAGCCTTGGGCTGAACAGAAAAGAACTGAACTGAACGGGATACCGAGGCTTCCCTACGAGTAGATCCTCTTGTGAGTCATCCACTATTTGTCTTCTCCACAGGGTGCAGATGTCTGAATCTGAATGCAGGGCACATAACAATGACATATTACAGTGTAGCTTATTAAATACCAGCATGTTACTAGTAATGTACTATAGTGTATAAATCAAGAAATTTTAGTCAAAAGGTTGCCTCCAAAATCCTGAGTCAACTTATCCAGAGGTCAAAGTACTGTATCTTAACTCTTATCAAAAAAGAAACCTTTCCTATCTCTGAGCAGAGTGCCGAAAAGCAAGAGCTTAGTCTGCCCTGGGAGAACCTAAAAGAAGCACTGATCCCCTCTCTGCCCTCTCCACCAGTGCCGTTTCTGGTCTTTTTGAAAACTTATGTGGGAAAATGGTTGTGGTGGCGGCAAAGGCAAAGAGTAGAGGAGGTTGGTGCTTCTTTTAGTGCAGTGGTTCCCAAATGTTGGTCCTCCAGGTGTTTTGGACTTCAGCTTCCAGAACATCAAGCCAGCTTAGCCAACACTCAGGAATTCTGAGAGCTGAAGTCCAAAACATCTGGAGGCGAGGACTAATTTCAGAATCACTGCTGTAGTGAATAAAAACAGTGGCATCCTGTTTATTATTTACAATGTTGTATGCAAGAGTTAGGGAATCATAAATATTGCAATTCACATATACAGCTGTGGCGCCATTACAACAACTACAACTGCTCGCCAACTCACCTCAGTAGTCAGGCAACAACGGCAACTGGAGGAATCTAAAGCATTGGAGAGCGGGTCCCAGAGTATAATGTGCCCAGCCTCCTCTTGCAAGCAAGGCATGGTGGAAAAAACAACAACAACAAAACAAACCCCAGCTGTGACAAGAACCTTTCACTGCCTTATGCACAACGCTCTGCTGGTAGGAGGGAGCTGTATACATCTTTGTTTGATGCTCTCTCCAATGCCTCAGAACTCTTTTGGCTGGGGTGGCTGCCTAATCTTTAAGTTGGGTTTTGGGGGGTTGAATTGGGAGATGTAGATATGACAACCACACTCCACTGTCATAACTACATCTACTGGTGGAGGATCTAGGCCCTCATTGCCTGACAGTGCCAGCTGTAGAAGTTCTATATCTGGAGGCACACCTAACATGCAAACCTGAGTCTTTAAAAGATGTATATCACTTTTGTATATAAATGACAAACTGGCCTGGAAAAAGTGTCCCTACTCCAGTACAATCCAGACCAGGTGAATAAAAAGGTTATGAATAACTAAGCCAGATTAGTCAGGGGTATTGAAAGCTACTGAGAGATCAAGAAGAATAATGAGGAGCACAATCCTCCTGTCTGGAGCAAAGCTCCAGGGAATCCAGCATCCTGTTTCCTGAAGCAGCCAGCATGAAGGTAACCAGCAAGAAATGAAGGTAAGAGTCCCAGAAATGGTTATTCAAGGCATGCCATCTTTGAAATGACATTTACTGGGGTAAATTGCTGGCAACACATCCATCTCCACCTTTGATTTGACCCATCCCCACCTCAGCTATTATCTAACCTACTTTTAAAAGCCAATTTAGACCATGATCATATACTGTGCTGAACTTTCTTTGGTTGGCTCAGAATCTACTGTCATTTTATTTTGTTAGATAATACTGAGTACAAAATTATCCTGAGTAAACAAGGAAAGCATTCTGGGCTTGGTCCAATTGTCTGCCTGTCAAAGCTTACCCTCAAGTTTTCAGTATTCCAACTAGCATCTTACTGCTTAGATGAAACTGTATGTAAAGCTAACATCTGGACTTAATAAACTAAACAACATGAGAAAATCCTTTGTAAACACCTCTTTTAGGAAATTAGGTGAGCACACATTTTTCCACTGGAGAGTAAATGAGGAGGGGAAAGGAGTGATTCCTTTCAGGCAGATGTTAGTCACATCACCTAAACTAAAATCTTTCAGTGCAACTCTGAATTTCATTTGTGCCAGCTAAAAAACTTTATTATATTGCTTCTTCAACTATCCAATATGGGAGAGCAGCAATTTCCCCCCAGTGTGCCAGGAACTGGTGCCATCTCTGTTCTCACTGGCTACAACTATTTTGTTCTTTCCAGGAAACTCACCAGAGATTGGCAGTTAGAGGCTAGTTCCAGTACGTTGATCACCACTTTGAATATCACTGCTTTAGGATACTAAGTTCGCTGTTCTGGGCAACATTTAAGATACAGTAGTCCCCCACTTATCCACGATTTTGGTCTCGTGGATTCATCTACTCACAGTCAATCATTGTCAATATTACCAGTATACTGTTCAGTACCATCTGTGTTCCAGGCAGCCACTGGAGGTCTTAGAACCATGGACAAAGGAGAACTATTGTACTAAGGAGAGAGTAAATAAAGGTTACACTTGTATAACCCCATGTTGCTGCAGAAGTCAAGAAATTGGAAATATTGAGGGGAGGTTAGAAAAATGGCAAAGGAAATGCAAGATCTAGTCCATGTGATAGGCTCATTTGGTGGTCACACCTCTGAGCATGGCACATAGTTGTGCCAGAAAGAGATCTGGTGTACATTAGAACACTTCTATTCTACTCAGAGGGGATTTAAAATTCATGGTCCGCCCCCTGCTTCCAATTCCTCCCACAGAAATATGATGGAATCCCTGATTTATACTACTCTGTAGCCATGAAGTGACAGAATCAGCTGTGTATGTACACCATGAAGAAGCCTATACCTAACAATAGAGTATGTGGAACTTGCAGGATCACAGTCCTTTCCAGTCTGCAAAACAGATGCTGCACTCATAGAAGGAACAGGTGTTGTGCTCCTGATCACAGTGTTCCCCAAACATAGAAATGGAAGCTAAGGCTAGAAAAGCACCAAGAAGGGAAGCACTCTTGCTCCTTACAGGCTTGTTTCCTTCAAAAATATGCATTGAAAAGGACTATGGGCTGAACATCATGGGCCTCATCCCTGTTTTGTCTCTCTATAAGTCAGCACTCCGACTTCCCAACTGGTGCAGGGGCCATAACTTTCACTTTTCAATGCAACACAATGTGAGACTATAGTAAGACCAAAAGCAATTGCCAACTGGCTCCTAGCTCTTTCTTCCTTTCACTACTTCTCTTTTTTGTTCTAGCCACTTTCCTGTATCTTTGGCAAGCTGTTTGGTAGAAGGTATTTATGTAATGAATACCCCCCCTTAATGTACTATTTTTTTTATCAATACCAGTCATAATGCCACGGTGGTGTGCAAGCTTCCAAGCTTTCCAGGTGATAGAAAAAAGCAGGGACTGCTGGAAATATTATTCTAGCCACAAGATCCACAATTACTCAGTCTCAAGATGGAAACTGCAGACTAAATGAGTCACTGGCAATACTACTAACACATAACAGGGGGCAGTTATGCCTAGCAGGCCCTTTTCTACTGCTGTCCATTATGCAGTCTTGAAGGACACAAGAACCTTCCTTGTATAAAAAAACTGGTGAAGCAGTTAACAATGCTAATTAGAGCTTTGCCAGTTTTCCAGTCCTCTATTTAACTTATATCAGCTGTCTTCAGCATAAGGCGCTCTGAGAGGTAGCTTAGGCTCTTCCTATTCTCACACCCACAACAGTGTTCAGGGTCTGCATCTTACCTAACTTCTTCCCATCTGAGCTCAGGACAGGGGAGGAAATAGACCCCTTAGACAATCCCAAGAATTATGCTGCTATACTGAATGGGCATTGTGTTTTGTTTTTCCTTTATGCCCTGCCTTTCTCCCAGCACAGAATTTATGGTGGCTTGAATCCACATAGGCTGGGAGAGGATAACAAGGGCTGCCAGGACGGACAATAACTAACAGGCAGAGACAGTCAAACAAAGAAGCATGGGCAAAGTGTGGCTAGATGAGTAAAGGAATGCCAAAGAAGACCCAAAATGCAACCTGCACTATGTATGAGAAAGTTTACTGGGTGCCTCAGCCTTTGGGATAATTGTACACACTCAGATGTGCTGGGAGTAAGAATCCTCCCATCCTTTTGTACTATGAGAAGAGCATATCCAGGGCTAAAATGGCAACTTGCTAAGATTTCTTACTAGCCTACTTGATACTGCTATATACAGTTGAACCTGTGAACCAACGACAAATGTGCCATGCTGTGTCATTCTCCTGTTATTTGCTGCTATGGGTGATGTTTGAGAGCAATACTACAGAATAAATGTTCTATCTGCCTCCTCATTTTAGCTTCCTGCATGAAAACTGCTGGCAGGCATAAAAATGAGTTTGACCTTAATGCTACTATTTGCCCATGCAATGACTCCATTCCCTCAGTGACATGCATTTTATTCTGACATGTTCTGACAAAATGAAATGTTACACAAGTCCCATCAATTATATTCTTATCTTATGTCATAATTTTAAAAAAATCATTATGCACAAACTATGCAACTCCTTTAGCTCATCAGATACTAAGAATAACATAATATATAAAAGCCTTCAAAAAGGCTAAACAAATTTATGGGTTGTAAGATAATTAGGGCCACTTTCTATGACCACCATCACCACCACTTATAAATATTTTGAGGAAATTGTTCATTCCTGCAAAATCTTCAGTAGACCCCCCTCACAATTTATTTTATCATTCTGGCGTCAAGCTGTCTCTGCTGTCTGACGTACATGCCGAACATTTCTATTTAAATCTAGTATGCTCTAGGGATTTCATTACAAGTATCCAAATGTTTAAGTAAGATATGTGTATCTGTGAGAAACTTTATAAATGAAATTTGAAGACGAAAAGCCTTGTAATATAAAGGGCAAGACAGGAAGGCATATGGGATTCTGCAGTGTAAGTGTTCCATTTTGGTTCCAGTAACCCAACTTCTAAAGTTGCAGTTAGATTATAACAACAAAACGCAGTCAAACTATACAATCTCTGATCTACCTTATATCTTCTTCCTGGAACAACTAACTGTAATATCAGCAAAAATGAAGAATTATTCATTAATAGCAAAATTATTTAGAACAAAAACTGACGCAAACAGAAATCTACAGAGAAAGTGAGTATTAGGAAAGGCAGTCAGATAAGAACAAAAAATTTGCATACTACAGAGGAAAAAGGGGGGAATCGGAGAAATAGTAAGACTGTCAAAACAAGATAAATATTCCAAACGGTGAAGATATATAATTCTTAAGTCTCACAATCAGAAAGAAAGTGTGACTACAGCAGTCTGGCATGGGAAATCCCAGAAAATGAAGGCAGAACATTTCTGGTACTGTGAAGTCTTAGATTGAGTAACAAGATTTTTGAATTCTTCACGAACTGAATTAAAAACAGGAAGGTGGGCCTGCCTGAGTCTCACCCCTAGGCTCACAATCATTCTGTTGGTACAAATGTAACATTCTCGTTTCTCAGGGAAAATACCCTATTTTTCCCCAGCAAGCTTTAACAGGGTGAGTATATTGGTACAAATCCTAGTTAAAAGCCCTACTAAAATCAGTATATTACAACTATTTGTAGCTGATAAGAGTAAGAGCAGGGGGGGAATTCATGCTAAGAGCAAAAGAGTGCAGAATCCCTCAGCCTGCCCTCTAAATACAGTTACAGGATAAGGATTATTCTGTGCACTCTGGTTCTCTAAGGCAAGCCATGAAGGTATCTCAAGAGTTCAAAAATCTTGCTACTCAATCTAAGACTTCACAGAACCAGAAATCCAGAAGCCAGTGCTGAGCTTTCACACAGTTCAACTCACAAGGCTGCTAACCACCCACTCACTCACTTCCACAACTACTAATTTGATTTTATAATCAGGATTGTTCTCTCCACTGTGAAATTCCCCGTAACGACCAATGACCATCACCTTGTTGTTTACACAACTGTATACTTCCCACCTTCTTCCATTCCCTCTCTTGATCCTTCCACAACCTGAGATCTATCAAAACAGTAACTTCTCAAAAGCTGTATGACCTTTTATCTCATCTATCCCTTCTGATCCCTTTCTTGATGAAGGAGAGACATACTCAAGTCCCTGAGGCATGCTGCCATTTTGAGCTCCCCCAGAAGCTGCATTGCCCTGTCTGTCCGGGAAAGCTGCCAGCAACACTGACCGTAGCTGATAACAGAGCCTTTAGTTCAGTGGAAGTAAAGCAGACCCAGCAAAGAAGCAGTCTGAGGGCAGGTCAAGAATACGAGCCGAAGTCAGGATTCCAGAGATTCCAACGTTCTGAAAGTCAAGCCGAAGTCAGGATACCGGGAAACAGCGTAGTCAAACAGTCCAGGGTCAAAACAGCCAAGAGATAACGTAGTCCGGTCCGAGGTCAAGGTAACAGAGAATCTAGATACTAGGAGCTAGCAGCAATCACGCCGAGGAATCATGCAATAAACTCTAGCAACCAGCATTAGTCTCTCTCCCACTTAAGTAAGGGAAACTCTCCCTCGTGCCACCTGAGGCTGGTTGGCTGATTGCCTCTCGGCAATCCTCTGTGATCTGCGTCTGCAAGAACTCTCGGCTCTTCTCTCTTTGTAAGAAGGCACCTGCAGGCAAGCTTCGTCTCCAGACTCACCACTAGGCTGTGGTACCGAAGGAAGCCTCTCTGTGGCACAAGGACCTGGTTGAACCTCCTACTCTGGGACTGGAGGATCACAGCTGGGACCTGGCAGGGCAGGAACAGCACCTGGCGTTGCCTCAATCAGCCCTTGCTCTGGAGGAGGCTCATCCTCCTCCTCATCCTCCGAGAGCTGATCTTGGCTGGCCATGATACTGTCACAGTGCCATTTTTATAGACTGGAGTGATGTTTTGACACTTTTGGCTATCATTTTAAGGCAAATTCAGGTGCTTTGGGGTGATGTGTCTTAAGCAGTTTGCAAAGCCTAATCTGCCCTCACTTCATGGTGGTTTGTTTTTAATGTCTAACAAATCTGATCCAGACTGTGATGTCTACATGACTTTTCTCTTTTATATTACTAACAGTTTTCTCACCTTCATCAGGAAACCCACAAAGTTATTGCTAAAGCGGGCTTAATTCTCATTAGATAACCACTGACATCAGGGTAAAAGAGTATGGCACAAACTTCATTAGTTATGTCATAAAAGCATATGATTATAAATTGATCCTAGATCCTGAAGTGCCAGGAACCAAACAACAGAGTTACATAACAGAATTATATTTCAATATTTCTGAATAAAACCAGCATATAGAGCATGGAAAGCCACAGTAATTTTGTTCTTATTTCTACCTTTTATCATCATGCACAAAATACAAAGTTCTCCAACATAGTATTTTCTTGGAAGCTTCACCATTAAGAAAAAGGCAACAGTGTAGAAATGTTCTAAGTTTTTATACAGATAATTTATTGTTTGTTCTGTGATAATGAACATATGACTCAGTAAAGTTGTTTCCAGGATTAGGGAAAGCAAAATATTTGGTTCTTTGATTTCAAAAGTAGAAAAGCTAGTTATCATCCTTTAGCTTGATTTCAATGGATATGCTTTAAAGGCAGTTTCTAGGATGTATGTAATCTTTGAAGTTTAACAACAAAGATATTCTCTTCCTCCTCACCCTCCAACCCCCTTTCTCATGAAAAGATCAGTTTCCCTGCAGGTTTCAGTCTGGATGGACATACTTTTTTCTTTATACTTTTTATTGCATATTGAAACTACACAATAACTAGAGTTCTGGGCTGAGTACAATACTGTACAAATCCACACTATGTTTATTTGTCATGGTAGAAAAATCCACAAGACTGGTTAAACAGTCACCAAATTTGGTGTACTGTCTGATGAGACCAAAATCAAGACTACCATAAGGTTTTGTTCCTAATCTATGAACCACCCTTGACTAAACTTGATATTGTGACTTAAATCTAAATATCTTAAACTTTTGTGTAAGTTCAGTTCCATCCAGTAAACTGTTCTTTCTGTCTTTTAATTGAAATAATAAATGAAATCATCAATATCAGCCTGGGAAACACTGTATAAATTCCTTACCAGCAATATAAAATAAAAACAAATGATAACAGCATGTAAGGAAATCAAGATAAAACAGTAGCCTCTTGCCCTTTTACAGGTTACACATCAGAAAAATCAAATGTGGCACACCCATTTCTTTTATCATAGAATCATAGAGTTGGAAATTATATTCTTATCATGCAGGAAATTTCAATCAAAGCATCCCCGACAGATGGCCATTCAGGCTCTGAAAGACTTCCAAGGAGGGAGGCTCCACTACACTCCAAGGGAGTGTGTTCCACTGTTGAACAGCCCTTACTGTCAGGAAGTTCTTCCTAATGTCGAGGTGGAATCTCCTTTCCTGTAGCTTGCATCCATTGTTCCGGGTCCTAGTCTCTGGAGCAGCAGAAAACAAGCTTGCACCCTCCTCAATATGACATCCCTTCAAATATTTAAACAGGGCTATCGTATCACCTCTTAACCTTCTCTTCTCCAGACTAAATATCCCCAGCTCCCTTAGTCGTTCCTCATAGAGCATGGTTTCCAGGCCCTTCACCATTTTAGTTGCCCTCTTTTGGACACGTTTGTTTCTCAACGTCCTTTTTTAATTGTGGTGCCAAGAACTGGACACAATATTCCAGGTGGGGCCTGACCAGAGCAGAATAGAGGGACACTATTACTTCCCTTGATCTAGACCGGGGTGCCCAACTTGGAAGGACGTAGGGGCCGAAATCAAGATTGGCTAAGGTTGTTGGGGCAGCCAATAGTAGGACATTAAAAAAAATGAGGGGCATGACCAAATAAAAGCTGTAAGCAAAATGCAAATCCATACTTCTTAGCCATGCTCAAAATAGAGGACATGGTGGAATCCCTCCTCCTGGACAGGAAGGCTAAGATGGGGGACATGTCTGGGAAAAGGAGGGAAAGTCTAGCCATCCTACCAGGAAGCAAGGCATCCCCTCGCTCCCTCCATTTCCTTGCTTCTTTCTTTCTTTCTTTCTTTCTTTCTTTCTTTCCTCCCTTCCTTCTTCCTCCCTTTCCCTGCTTCCTACAACCCTCCCTTCTTTTTCTTTCTTTTCTTCCTCCTATCCTTCCTCCCTTCTTTCTTTCCTTCTCCACTTCTTCACTTCCTTGATTCTTTCTTTCCTCCCTTCTTTCTTTCCTTCCAGAGGACGAGGAGGAGGAGGATGGGGGAAAGAGACACCCACCCTCCGCATTGTCCTCCTCCTCCTCTGTCAAGTCTTTCACCTTTGAGTGGCCTGGGGGGTTTCCAGGCAGGCAGCCTTGCTGCTTGAAGGTGAATGACTCGGCAGCGGAGGAGGAAGACAATGCGGTGAGCAGTCGTCCTTGTCTCTTTCCCCCATCCTCTTTTGTCTCTTTCGCCCATTGCTGGGCGGGTAGCCTTCTGAGGAGGAGGAGGGGGAGGATGGGAGAAAGAGAGGTGGATACTGACCACCGCATTGTCCTCCTTCTCCTCTGCCAAGTCGTTCGCTTTTGAGTGGCCTTGGGGTTTTGCCAAGTGTGCCCTGGGCCTCCAGAAATCCTTTGGCGGGCCGCATCCGGCCCTCAGGTCACATCTTTTGCAGCCCTGATCTAGACACTATACTTCTATTGATGCAACTTGCATTGGCCTTTTTAGCTGCCTCTTCGCACTGTTGACTCATGTTCAACTTGTGGTCTACTTGGACTCCTAGATCCCTTTTACACATAGCTTCATTCAGCCAGGTGTCCCCCATCCTATATCTATGCAGTTCATTTTTCCGTCCTAAGTGCAGTACCTTACATTTCTCCGTGTTGAATTCCATTTTGTTAGCTTTGGTCCAGCTTTCCAGTCTATTCAGGTCATTTTGAATTTTGATCCTGTCCTCTGAGGTATTTGCTACTACTCCTAATTTGGTGTCATCTGCGAATTTGATTAGTATGCCCCCAATTCTGTCATCCATGTCATTGATAAAGATGTTGAATAGCACTGGGCCCAGGACAGAAGCCTGTGGGACCCTGTTGGTCATTTCTTTCCAGGATGAAAAGAAGCCATTGTTGAGCACCCTTTCGGTTCAGGTAGTCAACCAATTACTAATCCACATATCTGTATACAGACTGGACTGTATATTGAATGTTTCGAATCTCTGGGCCATTCTTTTATTTTCCATATTTGTTGACAGATGTTAGAACTACTGTATAATGGATTCTCTCTCTATTGCTTGAAGCGGTTCTATTGTTATGCTATCTGTTCCTGGTGATTTATTTCTCCCGAGTATCCTGAGTGCAGCTTCCACTACACTGTCTAAAATTAGAGCTTCATCTTACATGGTTCTTCCTTGCGTGAATCTATCACTCTTTCATCTCTTTGATATAGTTCTTTAATGTGTTGTTTCCATCACATGTTGTTGTTCTTTATTTCTACTTGTTCATGTAATGTGTTCCCCCGCTGGCTGTAGAGCATCCCTAGTCTTGGTTTACATTTCTCTTTGATTTCTTGGATGTTGTGGAAGAAGTCTCTTGTTCTTCCTTTTTATTGTTGTTGTCATCTTCTATTTCTATGCATTGATTATTACAGCCATTTTTCTTGTCCCTATACACATTGAACAATTGCATTCAGGGTTCTGACTCTATTTCTGTCACTTTTTACTTTTGCTTCTCCTCTCTCCTTAAGTGTTTGAAGGGTTTCAGCTGCCATCCATTGAGGCTTCTCTTTCTTTTTGCTGCACATAGTGCCTTTTTGCATTCTTACCTGACAATGTCCCTGGCTTCAGTCCAGATTTCTTCTGGTTCTCAGTCAATTAGGCTTAATAGTACAAATCCCCCCCCCCCCATTATCTGTAGATTCTACAGGGATGTTGTTCAAGTTGTATTTTGGCACAATGGTTGGTTTAATGTTCTTCTTTAGCTTTATTCTAATTTTTGATATTAGCAGCTCATGGTCAGTGCACAATATCTTTCTGGTCATGTTTTTGCAGAGAATGGAGCTTCTCGGTCTTCTGCTTCCGATTATGTAGTCTATTTGATTTCTGTATTGGCCATCAGGTGATCTCTATGTATACATTTACCTGTTTGGTTGCTTAAAATGTGTTTGTGATGAACAATCTGTTGGCCTTGACAAATTCAGTCACTCTCCTGCTTCATTTCTTGATCATAAGCCAAGTTTTCCTAGAGTCTTTGATTCTGCTCTGTTTCCTAATTTTGTATTCCAATCATCTGTGATTAATAAGAAGTCTATTTTGGTGTATGATTAGTTTCCTCCTGCTCTCCAGCACAGGATCTTCCAATTTCTTCTTTTTCTGTCTTAGTAGCTAGAGCATAAATATGGATTATGTTTTATATTGATGGTTTTTTTCCCTGAGGGGGGAATTTGGTCAGTCTTTGCATTATACCCCTTGATTGCATTTGTTACATCTCTCTTCACTATTAATGCCGTCCCATTTCTTCTTAGATTTTCATTTCCCGAGTCAAAAACTGTGTAATTATCTGTTTCATAACCCCTATTCCTGTCCACTTTAGCTTACTCTAAATAGTGTGATATTTATACATTCCATTTCTTGTTTAACAGTGTCTAACCTCCCGTGATTCATGTTCCTCATATTCTATATTCCTATAACATATATCAGCAGCTGAACATCCTTCTGGCTAGAGTCCAGTTGCCTCATTAGCCACAGCATTACCCATAGTTGTCCTCTGATGTACCACAGTAGCTCAGTGAATGCCTTCTTGCCTGGGATAATGTCGTTCTGGCATTTTATCTTTTTTTCATTATGGAATGTCTCATCTTAGGGTTTTCCTGCTAAAAGACAATCAAAAGGGGTTTACCATGGCTCTTTCTGTGCAGTACTAACAAGCATTAGCTATGGTGCCTCTGAGAAATCCTGTGCCATTGCGACACACACACACACCCCACAACTGCTGTTGCTCAGTAGCTGTTTGGCACATTTAATCTGGCTCAGTAAAAGCTTGTCTGACATTAGAGACCCTACCAACAGAACTGCTCCTGTCAGCATGGCTTCTTGCTTCACAGGAGTATGGACAGGAAGTGCCATTGGTGGGCCATCCATTCCTGGTCAATAGTAATGTATAAGTCTAGAAATTTAGGTTAAAAAAATTGACCCAAAAAACCTGAGTCGACTTATCCTCAGGTCAATGTTATATGATGAAAGGCAAGAGTATAATATGCCCTGGAACTACTGACCCCTTTTTACTTTCTCATCCATCCAGCCTTTAGGATGAGCACATATAGCTGGAAATGTGTCAGTTCTTGGCCTTGTTTTCCTTTGCTTCATCCTTTGCATCCTTCATTACCCCCCCAACTTATACATGGGTCATATCAAAATCCATAATTTTGGCCCCAAACTTGCCCTCGACTTATATATGAGGTCAACTATATATACGGTATATAGAAAAGTGCTATAAAAAGAGCATAATATTGCTAAACAAGATGGCATCATAACACAGATATTTATTTTATAAATTCTTATACAGTGGACACTTGGTATCCACTAGGATTTGGTTTGGGGGCCCCACATGGATAACAGAATCTGTGGATGCTCATATCCCATTATAAAGAATGACACAGTAAAATGATGTCCCTTATACACAGTAAAATGGCAAATCAAAGTTTGCTTTTTGGAATTTCATTTTGAATATTTTCAAACTGTGGATGATTGAATGCATGGATGCAGAATCTGGAGATATGGAGTGCCAACTGCACTGCTTTCGAATCATCATAAGCAAAATTGGAAAATCATAGAATTGTTGAGCAAAAATATGATAATGAATTATGGTGGTCTGAGGGGAAAACCCCCAAGATGCCAGCATAAAGTTTAATATCTGAATACAGACTCAGACCCGAGAATTACTATCTGCCCTTGTCACTAAAAGAACTTTCTATCTGTATTAAAATAGCAGATCCCCATACGGGACACTGCATCAGAAACTGAAGTGGGAATATCAGGAATTATTTCTGACACTGCTGTGCACATGTGAGCTTCCAATTCACCAAAAATGGTTTTCAAATATCACAGGAATTATTCCCCGATACTGGCTGTGGTCAGATCACATGACAGATCAGGGAACTATGGGGAAAGTGGCTTACAGGTGGTGTATACTGCTAGGTTGTTCCCTGGCAATGGGAATGACTATTCTCTTCTCTGATTTGTGTCCCAACGAGGTTTCTTTTTGGTTTTTTGGGAGATGTAACTTGCCAGGAAAAAGATGCCAACACTTAGGAAAATGACAAACCAGGGAGCAAAATGCCATTCCAATCCTGCTGCAAATAGAAGTAACTAGGCACACTACTGCTACAAACAAGCCATGTTTCCACTGTTCCCTGGCTTGTCAGATAACCCAAACCCACACACTATTTGAAGGGATTGAAGTCATCACGAAAAAAAAATAGAATCAGTAATACTGTACATTCATGATTTGGAGTGATGAACATATTTAGAACAGCTTTTGCTACGCCCACAATAAACTCTTCACCTTCGTTCTGGCACTTCCTACTCTTCGTATGTTTCACTTTGTAACCTTGATGTTTCATGTGATATTATCGTTTCCTGAAAATGACTCATGAAGCACAGGGCTAGATGGAAAGGCAGTGGGATGCATTAATTCTGCTTGTCAATTGACCTTTATATGTCACAGTCTAGAAGAGTAGATAGAGCCAAAACCTGGTTCCCACTCAGTTTATTAATTTCTTTATTTACTTAGCTAAAATCTCACTGTATCACCATTTCATAAATACAAAAATCTCACAAACATGAGTGGGAAGGCATCCACTTATTAAATTACAACATACTGATCAAATAATACCCATACCCCAAAGAACAAAGCCAGACATGATAAAAACCAAATGAGGATATTGATTTTGAGAAGATATATTTTATTTTGTTTTATTTTGAAGTTCTTAAAGAAACTGGAAAGCCCAAGGTGGGACAACAGCAGCAGTTAGGCTTACAGACCACAAAAGCATGGCCATTCTTACACAAAGAGTTCAGATTACCAAGTCTTGTATAGATTTGGCTGGCCATCTTTAGGAGACATAAATAAATACCAAAAATGTATCTCTACATGTTCAGTTGCACATTCTTCTGGTCACATAATTGCACACTAACATAATTACACAGTATGTTTGCTTCCCAGTTTTTGAGACAAGTGAAGGATCAAGTTCACTGCAAAATAAAAATAAAAAAAAATAAATAAAACTTTTATTTCTACCCCGCTTTTTGTGAAAACAATCAAAGTGGCGTACAATGTTAAAAGAATACACCATATATACAAAATACCCCCTTAAAAATTAAAGAGTTTAAGGTTAAAATTACATGAACAATTAAAACAGTAACAGTGGGCAGAGTCATCAGATATATGTTGGGGAGGGGTCGCTACAGTCCTCACACCATCATTTAAGCATTTAAAAATATTTTTGCAATTCAGCACTACACACATTACCTATGCATCCCCAAATAACATGAGGTGGCATGTTAGTTTTCTAAACACTGACTTTGTTCAAACTTGGGGACAATTACACTGTCCTTAAAAAAATGATCCTCTGTAAAGTAGGTAGAAAATGAATCTCCAACAGAAATTATATATGCTAAAGAATCAAAATTTTAAACAAAATAACAACTAGTGTACAATGAACTTTAAGTCTAGTCCCTTCTTACCTATTAACAACAACAACAACAATGGAATTACAACAGTGACATTGTATTAGTTAACGGGGCTATTGCCCACACAGGCTGCTCACACTGTCACCCAGTGTGCTAAAAGGAAATAGTTGCTTCCCTGAGCCCTTGATCTGCCCACGTGAAATGAAGCATGCTGGCTGACCACAGAATGGCCTCTGTTCCCTTCTGCAATTGCCAACATCTGCTGGGCAGATCTATGAATAATTTTATAATGAAAAGCTCTCTCCTACCCATTCCAAACATGTGTGTGTTTGTGTTTGCAGTGACTATGTAATCCAAGGCAGACATCAATTAGGGTTCTGTTTTGTTCACACTAACAAAACAAAGACAGAAGATCCAGGTTTGCTCAAGAGGCCAAGTAAGTTAGATAGTGGCCAGAATGCGTGTAATGAAATGCCCACCAAGCAGTTGGAAACTTTTGAATTCTGAAACAGCTCAGCTTTTCAGCTTAAAATTTTCATACATGAAATGTGAGACAGTAGGGAAGGACTGGTTTACTGGCAACTGATATCACAATGACTCTTAGCTGTGCAGAGAAAAATGTTCTTGTTCCTAGGTGGCTGCTACATTTCACGTGGAAGGTTACAGGTTGCCCAGTCCCAAACTATTATCTTCCCATCCTCCACAGTTTTCCAATAACATCCAAACAGCTTTTTTTGTTTTTTGTTTAAGATACCGCATTTTGGCCATCACAGGGGAAGAGAGAGACAGTGCACTGGGACTTTGCCATCTGAGGCTTCTGCCATTAACAAAGATAAAGCAATTTTTCTAATATTGGCACTGATTGTCATGCTTTTCTGCTACACCACCTAAAGTTTTCCTGATGCAAAACATGAGGACTTCTTGAGAAATTCAGTGTTCTCTACCTACATATGAGCCTAAGACTTCACAAAGGAAGGAGACATGCAGGATTCCAAGGAAACATCTTTGAATTGCAATGGACATTAAATTTACTTGAATTTGAAAATCTACCAATGACCACATGGCCAAAAAGGGAGAGATACAGCAGAGAGCCCTCCCTAACATCTGAAATAATACCAGAAACAGAAAATGCAGGCCTATGACTAACATCTTCAATTTCTTTCTCCTGTTTGCCTGATGAAGAAGCCAGTGTCGTTTCGAGAGCTTGCAATTTGTAATTGTGCATTTTGGTTGGCCCAATAAAGATATCATTGTTTGGGTGTTATTGGATTTGCTATATGACCAACACAGCTACCCCTAGATATTTCTAGGTTTTCCAACATCCTCTCCTTTTTTATGCCACTGTAACATAACAAAGAAAGTTAAAAGAGGCATTGCCTTCACTTACAGAGATTTGGGACATCATTATACAAGATCCCTAACAGCATAGTGGCTTCAGATGATGTGAAACAGGTACAGCTAACGCTTACAAGTGGTTCACCATGGCATTAAACCTTTTATTATATAATTATGTGATCTCATTTTAAAAAAGAAACCATCTAAGATAAAACCAAACCCCATTTAAAACAGAATTCCATTAGGAGTGTGATGACAGATTACAGAGTCTTCAGAGGACCACTTCATCACTAACATATTTCACTAAGAGTTATTTAAGTATGTGACTATGCTACATGCCTAAGTGATACCTAAAATATGTCAATTAAGAAACAGAATACTTTCAATGAGTGAGTAAGGATCATTCCCAGTGCATCTCCCTGCAGCCATTAAGAGGCTCTGGATTTGTAAAAGATATTTATATCACATTTCCAAACAGTTTCTTCAAAGAGATCCCACATTTAACATGATTTCACAATTCAACTCATGTGTTTGTTCTGTTTTTTTCTATATTGTGTATGTATATGTGTTTATAATAAAAATTAAAATTAAAAAAAATTCTCTAGACAAGAATTTTCAGTATAATAAAATTTTTATTTGTATACCGTTTTTCCCTAGATCAAAATGGTTTACAGACTATAAAACTCTTTAAAACATCTCATAAAAATAGATAAAAACAAGTAATACAATTATACAAATACAATCATTCACAGGGTAAGGCAGAGAATCGATGGCATCAAGAGCGCTCAACTTCATTCTTCAGGGGGGAAGGCTTGGCAAAAAAGAAAGGTTTTAAGCAAAAGATCTTTTGTTGCCCTCAAGTCTAACTCATTTTCATGTGCATGTTTCAGTGGAATAGCCCCTTTTATCATTTTAAAACCTTATGCCATTTTTAAATGTGCTAATCTTACAGCACGTTGACTGCTGTTTTTGTTGCAACAGACTAATACAGTGGTACTCAAACTGTACCCTTGGAATCTCCTTTACATCTACATGTGGACATCACCTCCTCCCCCCATGTAGTATATGGATACAAATATTTTGTTTATTTAGTGTGCATATTTTCATTCAAACATTCATGTATATTCACATTTTAATATTTTATAGGGAAATACTGGATATACTCAACTATAAGTCGAGAATTTTTTGCCCAAAAAGTGACCCAAAACCCCCTGGGTAGACTTTGATACGGGGCAATACGGTAATAGGCTTACACCTTAAGCTTCTTCCACAGCCCGGCTGTCTCCTGAAGGGACAGCGGGCTGGGGAAAGTACAGGGTGCAAACGCTTGCTCCCTGCTTTTCCCTGGTCCCAGTATCCTGCAGAGGCTGGAAGACACTGGGATGGGGGGAATACTGGGAGCAAACGCTTTTTTTCTGCTTTTCCCTGGTCCCAGTGTCCTCCGAAGGGACAGCTGAGCTGCAGAGGAGGAGGAAGAGAGAGTGCTAGGCTCTGAAATTTCCTCCCCAGCTTTGCTGTCTCCCAAAGGGACAGTCAGGCTGCAGCGGGGAAGGAAGGGTACTGAGACCCAAATTATACCCTCGACTTATCTGGGGATCATATCAAAATCCCTGATTTTGGCCCCAAAACCTGCCCTCGACTTATACATGGTGTTGACTTGTACATGAGTATATACGGTAATATCATTCAAATTACAACAGCTTCAATATTCAACTCAACATGTGTGTAAATTTTACACATAAAATGTTTGGGACGAGTATTGCATCCCTCTTGAGCAACTCTCGTGTTCAGGCAGGGGTCCCACCACCCCACCATTTGAGAAGCACTGGATTAATACAACTAGCCCTCTGAAAATCCCACCAAATGTTTTCAACCTGGTTCAGATGTATTTTTTCTGGTCATGGGAACACCCTAAAGGCTCCCAGAATATATCTGCATCATGCCCTTAATGTGGCAAACATTATGTGAGAAATGGCCCTTAGAGATTAAACAGAGGCTGGATGGCCATCTGTTGGGGATGCTTTGACTGTGATTTCCTGCATGACAGGGGGTTGGACTGGATGGCCCTTGTGGTCTCTACCAACTCTATGATTCTATGAGTTGTTGGAATTACTATCTCATGATTTAGAGAATCTTCTATTAGTACAAGAAAGAGCACACATCAACTATTTATAAAGGAATGCAACCTTGGCATTATATATACTAGTTGCATTGTAGTGACTTTGATGCTGTCCTGGAGTCAGACAACACTACTGCAAGAGAATAAATGTAAATGATACAAAAGCATGAATGAAAACGTTCTCCATCTCATTTGTACTTGGGCCCGAAGAACCTATGTCGTAGCCTTATGAAATATCTGCAAAATTTCACCACCAACCCCTACAAACAATAAAAGCACAGAGACCACAACCTTCTAAGCCAGCGTTACTCAACCTATGGGCTGTGACTCCTTTGGGGGTTGAATGACCCTTTCACAGGGGTCGCCTAAGACCATCAGAAAACACATATTTCTGATGGTCTTAGGAACCAAGACCACTGGTTGGGGGTCACCACAACATGAGGAACTATATTAAAGAGTCGTGGCATTAGGAAGGTTGAGAACCACTGTTCTAAGCAAACCCATGCCCCACTACTAGGCCTAAATGTATCTGAGAGACAAATAGCCAGCCTTGTGGATCTAATATGCAGGATAAGGGCCAAAACACACTACAGAAATAATCCAGTTGAGACCACATTAACTGCCCTGATTCAGTGCTAGGGAATTCTAGAACTGTAGTTTTGTGAGACATTTAGCCTTCTCTGTCAGAGAGCTCTGGTGTCACAACAAAGTACAGTTCCCAGGATTCCCTAGCACAAAGCCAGGACAATTAAAGCAATCTCGAAATGGATGATTTCTGCAGTGTGTTTTGATCCTAAAGCATTTCAAGATTTCCTGACAACATTGAGGAAGCTTGAAACATTAGAATAATAGAATCATAGAGTTGGAAGATACAAGGGCCACCCAGTCCAACCCCCTGCCATGCAGGAAAACAAAGCACTCCCAACAGATGGCCATCCATCCAGACTCTGTTGAAAAACCTCAAAAAAGGGGACTCCACATACTTTCATACTCCGAGGCAGCATATTCAACTAATGAACAGCTCTTACTGTCAGGAAGTTCTTCCTAATGCTTATGTGGAATGGTGTTTCCTGTAGGGATTTTCTCTATATTCTGTCTTGTACTGTCTGCTGGAAGTCCAATATGGCTGTGAACTGGCAGGTTGGGCACGGCTGTCTCAAAGTGAGGGATCTCATCTTACAACCTCTTCAATACAGTTTGTCACCTGTGCCTTTCTTTTTCTTCCACCCTTACCAATCTTAGCTTTAAAATGACAATAAAACATACAGAATTATTTGTTTGTTGAAGTTATAACCCATGGTTTCCACACAGGCTCAGAAGAGATAATGATCTATACAACTATAAAACAAAGTAAGAAACCATTGTTATAATTATTACACTACAAACATAAAAGGTGAAACATGTGTATATGCATGCATGTACACACACACACTTACTTTATTGTTACCAAACTCTTGCATAAAATGGAAAGTTTGGAAGATGGTGGGCTTTAGTGAAGTCCAAAATTTCAGATAACTATGGGGTACCTGGGAAGCAACTATGGATCAAGTTTCTCTGCACGTCCCAAACTATCTTCTCAAGCTCCATAAGATGTTCTCATTAGTTAAGATTGTATATGAAGAAAGAACCTGTTCATTTGGGGTTGCACTATAAAACACTGGAGACAATTTTGCTAAATCTCTGGTGAATTTATCAAAGAACTTTTGTCCTCATAAACACATAAACTTTTGCTTTGACCTTGGAATGCTGGGACTGAAAATTAATTTGATAATTAGGGAGCTTCGTTTGGCACAGTGGTTAAATGCCAGTACTGCTGCCACATGGTTGTGATTTTGATCACAGGCAGGGCTCCAGGCTCCATTCAGCCTTCCATCTTTTCGTAGGTTGGTAAAATGAGTAGCCAGCTTTTGGGGGGCAATTGGCTTACACATTGCAAACTGCTTAGAGAGTGCTTAGTTCACTGATAAGTGGTATAGAAATATACTTGCTATTGCTATTGCTATAATGTTAGAAAATGGAGATATAATCCACTAGCATAAACGCTAACTATTGATAATTATTTAACTGGTATTTATCACTAATTAAGACATTGTTTAAGTGTTAGTGTTGGGTCAGACTATGAGATTTACAGAGAATGGTATGGATGTTGTGACTGTTCACCCTAGGGGAGCACATTTTGGTATTTCAGATTTTGTTCCTTTAGATGTTGCGTTTTTCCAACCTTTTTTTTTTAACCACATGGACTACAAAGCTTATAATACATCTACAGCCTGCTGGGAGTCCAGTATGTCTGGGAACTGGCAGGTCTCAAATCGCAGGATCCCATCTTAAAACTTCTTCAATTCAATTTTGTCACCCATCCCTGCCAACATGTACAGTTTACTTCCTCCTTGAATGCTTTGAATTCAATCATTCTTCAAATGCCTAAGAGTGTGGTTTATTTCAATCATAGAGCACTGAACCACCCTGAATACAACAATAAGTAGATAGTTACAAAGACTGGTAGTGAATCAGGAGTGGAGGATTCTTAGTATGAAATCTGAGAGTCTCTGAGCATATGTAGAAAATGTTTTTCCACAACTCAAGCACTGCATCTTTTCTGCCTCCCCACTGCCAATCATAAAGTGTGGTCTGCAAAGAGTAGAGATTGAGCAGGGACAGCAGATTCACTCTATGGGATCTTCATTTTTAATTATCAGGTATCTAACAAGCCCGATCCTCTCTGCAATCATCTTATATTAATTGTATAAGGCTGTCCAGAAAGGAGGAGGGGGGAGAGGAAGGGAGGGTAGGAAGCAGAATTGAAAGTGTGGGGAAAGAGAGACATCAACAGAGAAAGAAATTACAGTATTACACTACAAACATAAAAGGTCAAACACGTGCAGAGAACGAAATGGAATCGGCAGGATGGAGGAAAACTTTTTACATAATTATCCCAGTGTACAGCAATGTGTGAACAAGATTATAAAGTGACAGATTGTGATTCACCCCCAACTAAATAAGTTGTCCCTTGCTATCTGGGAGGATCCGTTCTGGACACCACCTCCCTCTGGGATAGCAAAAAGAAAAAGGAAAAAGGGAAAAAAAGGACCTTAATCCCACTCTTTGCAATGGGCGTGTGTGCTTTTTTGCACCGCCACGTGTGTACACATCCACTGAAAAAGTGGGGGCTTGTCATCTGCAGAAGCTCAAACCATGGACTGCAAGCCCGCGGTTGGTGTGGGCACACTCTATTACAAAGGTTTGCATTTTACACAGTAATACAACAACTGTAATCAGTCCAGAATATAAGAAATTACTGAGGAGAGCCACAAAGCACCCTCATCCCTTAGGAAGATTCCAAAGACTTCCTTTCTATGCATACCAAGGGGAAGGAGAACGTACTGTACATACTCATGTATAGGTCTAGCAATTTTAGTCAAAAAATTGACACAAAAAAACTGAGTTGACTTATCCACAGGGCAATGTAAGTGTATACTTTAACTCTTATTTTAAAAGGAACCATTCCCTGGTGAAAGGCAAGAGTATAATCTGTCCTGTAAGCACTGACTCCCCCTCTACTCTCTAAGAGCTTGTTCCCACTTAGGATTTGATACGAATTAAAATAAAACGTTTTTAATAAAATCGAATTAAAATAACACAGTTGTTATCCCGCTTTCAGAATCGCTTTATTCATCGTTCCCATCTGCTTGTTTAATTCGGATTTTTTACCTGCAAGCGTTCAGTAAGCGTTCTCACTTGGCATGAAATCGGTGTTTAAATAAAGCGATTCTTCTCCTCCATACCTTATTTGGAGTTGTCAATCAATACTACGTCAGAATGACGTAACGTTAACCCGCATTAATCGGAATCGATTTATCTGTGACATCGTTTCCATCTCTGTGACCGTTTCTGATTCGATTTATTTTTGGCGGTTTTTTTTAAAAATGGACCAATCAAGGCGCTTAAACGATCAAACGTCATAAGCGCTGTCTGCCTTATTATATACATTTTCCCTCCGAATTTAGTAGGAAACCCAAGCTCTTTCCAGAGGAACTATGGGATAGGTTTTCCAGGGCAGCATCCCTGCTTCATGTCTCCTCAGACAGCCAGGCAGAACCCCTTCAGAGAGCCCACAGAGATCAATGAAGGAGGCTGCTGGAAAAGCAGGGAGGGAGCACTCTTCCCAAAGATTCTCTTTCCAGGGTTGGAGGAGAAGGCAGATTCCGTTTGAGAAATAGAGGGAGAAAGGCTCTATCCCCCCCCCCCCATTGATCAAGCTTCCCTGCCTGGGCGAGATCAGTGCCTCCTCGCGAGGAGGCTCCTTCCTGCCTGGGCGAGATCAGATGCCTCCTCGCGAGGAGGCTTCCCTTCCCTGCCTGGGCGAGATCAGAGCCCAAGGGCAGGGAATGCCTCTTTGAGCGCCTTCCTGCCTCTCCTCCGTTAGAAATGGGCTCTCCCCACACAGAGGGGAGGTTGCAATCCACCGGGAGAAGCCTTGTAGTCCTTTGCAGATGCAGGCGCTGGAGCAGCCGGGACTTCAGGCGCTTAAAGCGCTGAAGAGATTAAGCGCCTGTAAACCATTAAAATAAAAAATAAAAATAATCCTTATCTCTTATTGAAAGACCACAGCGGACAAAGGGGTGAGGGAAGCAAAAATGGCAACAGCCACGACGTATGGGGACAGAAAGGGCAACTCCCCCAATGACAGCCCCCATCGCAGTCAGCTCCTCCCATCCTTCTAGCCCGATTCAAATGCTATCGTTCTCATCTAAATACTCCGGTTCCTAACTCGAATCAAGGGAAAAACACTAGGTAGGACCCTAGTGTTTTTTTAACACGCGTTAAATGAGGAAAACACGGATTTAAATTTTAACCCGCTTCTGGATTCGATTTCTTGTGGGAACGATTCCGGGTTGGTCTAGAACTGTTCTAGATTTAAACCGAATCCTAATGGGCACGCTGCCTAATGAAATCGATTCAGAACGCGGGGTTTCCCCTAGTGGGAACAAGCTCTAATCCATCCCTCTTTCAGTATGAGCCTGAACAATTATGCCTGCTGGAATTTTGTAAGTTCTTTGGCATTGTTTTCCTTTGCTTCATTCTTTAGACCCTTTGTTATGTGCACCTAAGTTTTAGCCTTGACTTATCCACTGGTAAATAGCAAATTCCATAATTTTGGCCCCAAAACATGGTCAGCTGACAATTGAGTATATATGGTAGGCATCTTCTTTTCAGGCCAAAGGGGCCCTGGCTGCTTGAGGCCCTGGTCCTTAAATAAATCACTTGCCCCCAGTCAAGTCCCATTCCATCCCAAGATTCACTTTTTCTTCTTCTCTTCCATTCTTTAATTGTTGTTTCTTCTGCTGCTCTGCACTGGGCTCCAGAAAATTCTCCTTGTTTTCTAGCCTACCTAACAACAGAGCCATGTGATGTACTTCTTTCATTCCTACACTGCTTCTTGTGAAGCATTAGGTCTTATGAAGCATTTACAGAAGCTGACAAAGGGGGGAGGATAATACCTCCCCCCAAAAAATTACTAAAATTCAGCTCTCTGAAACATATTTCCATTTCACCATTAACTGGGGAACCTAGTGCATATGGGGAAATTGTTAGCAAGTTAAATGTAATTAATACTAATTAAATATAGCAAATTAATAATATAGCATATTAATTTGAGAGCTAATTCTAAGCTCTGCTCTTTTTGCATGTAGGCGGTGTTAAGGAAAATGCAACATGGGATATACAGTAGAAGAAATAAAACATGTATGTGAAAGTCACAGTGACTAAGCAAGAGCAATTAAGAAGCCACACAGGTGAAAAAGCTAATGTAATTTAGAAGGCTTGAATGTCAAGGACAGAATTATAGAATGTACAATTGGAAGCACCTGAGATTCATTAAGTGTACAAGGTGAAATGATGAAATTCTTAAGTATGGGTTGAACTATGTGAACCAATCAAAATGAGTGTACACGCCCACTGGGTGGAAACTGACTAAGTGGGTGGTGTTTAACAATGGCTATAATAATTGCTATGTTTGCCTATGTATTGTGTGGAATAGAGGGAGTAGTTTGCAGTAGAGTGGAGTATTTTGGAGATATTGGAGATTGTAGAGATTGTGAGGGCATATAGCATTTGTATATAATAGAATAAAGTAGATCTTTTATATAAGACTACTGAGTTGTCTGGTGTCTTGAGTGAAGATACAAGAGCCAGCAGGATCCTGGAGAAGTTTGGAGACTTCTGAGGAAGAAGAGTGAGAAGGCTTGGAGAGTTTGTCAGGGTCTTCAGCCTATTCTCTGAAACTCTGCTGCTTTGAAAGAAAAGCATTAACCACTGACCAAAGCTGGTCAGCTCTGCTGCATAACGAGGTGGTGAGTTAGAGCCAGAGGTGAAGAGCTACAACTCCCATCATCCCTGACAGGTGGAACCAAAGGAGGGCGACTAAAATGGTGACGGGTCTGGAAACCATGTCCTATGAGGAACGACTTAGGGAGCTGGGGATGTTTAGCTTGGAGATAAGAAGGTTAAGGGGTGACATGATAGCCATGTTTCAAAATTTGAAAGAATGTCATACTGAAGATGGAACAAGCTTGTTTTCTGTTGCTCCACAGAATAGGACATGGAGCAATGTATTCGAACTACAGGAAAAGAGATTCCACCTCAACATTAGGAAGAACTTCCTGACAATAAGGGCTGTTCGGCAGTGGAACACACTCTCTCGGAATGTAGTGGATTCTCCCTCCTTGGAGGTCTTTAAGCAGAGGCTGGATGGCCATCTGTTGGGGATGCTTTGACTGAGAGTTCCTTCATGGCAGGGGGTTGGACTGCATGGCCCTTGCGGTCTCTTCCAACTCTATGATTCTATGAGTCGATAAGTGGTTAATGAGTGGATATTCTACAGAAGCCTCTATGTCCTGGGTCATATTCCTTCTATTTCTGCATTCTCTTAATGTTCCATTATCACTCCCTTTTCTGTGAAGAAAAATTAATTTTCAGAAGAAATATAATCCAATGACAGTTTAAATCTGCTTATTATTTACTTAAAATCAGAGCTTTGTAGATATATTGGTATAACAGGAGAAATAAAAATACAGTTGTCCCTCCACATTTGCGGCTTTGACTTTGCAGATTTAATTATTCATGGATTTGATTAATATGTTATCTCTATGATTCTCTAGGTCTTCCAGAAATTGGAGCATAAAGTCAAACTGGAGGTTAAAGATTCCTAGAAAAAAACACTTCTCTAGGCATCTGTACATTCTTCAGCTGATGGAACCTATAGTTCTACACATCTGGAGAACATCAGGTTGAGGAAGACTATTCTGGAATAATGCATTCAAAAAGTTATGGTGCATCATTCAGGCCTGAAGTAACTCCTACAATATACAGTACAGTCATCTCTCTGTATATGCAGTTTTGGCATTCATGGTTTTGATCATTCGTGAGGTCAAGGCCGCCACATGTATGTACACTCCCCCTCTTCTCTATCCCCTCCCTGGCACTCTAACTGGCCCAGCTGAGGCGGCTAGAGGGCGACAGGGAGAGGAAAGGAGGCAAGCATGCATGCTTCTCTCCAACCCCTCCTTGCCACCCTGTAACTGGAGGGAGGGGTTATTTGCAAAATTTGCACATTTGCGAGGGTCCTTCGCCCCCTAACCCCCACAAATATGGAGGGACAACTGTATATCTGATGATTAGGTAGCAGTTTCATTCAGTAATACATCAGAAAATGTTATAAACAAAATAAAGGAAAGTAAAGAGGTATATAAGAGAGGGAGTCAGGGAATGAGGGAAAGAGAAAGAGCACTCATATTTTTTACATTTATATCTCCTCACATGATCTCACATGACTCTTTCCAAGAAGCAAAGAACCAAAGAAATAATCCTCAGTGGCCACAAAGAGATACTATCTAGGGTGGCACTGTGATATATTGAAACTCATAAAATTTCAATGCAACCCTAGGTAAATGCATTGAGCTACCACCAACAGAAACCACACTTTTTAAAACTTAAGTGTTCTAGAGAGTATCAAAATGTTTTTACAAGCATATTTTCCTTCTGATAGCAGGTGCATGTTATAACTGTGAAGTACTTTAAATGTGGTCTAGCATGGAAAACTGTAGAAAATTCCCTTTAAATAACAAAACCCTATACCATTTTGTAGAGTTTCTATTTCAAAAATTAGTTGTCGTTTTTTAAAGGTAGAAGCAAGTCAGACAGGGTATGTTAATTTCACACTGCTGGGCTTAACCATTTCAGCTACCATAGGATATTTTGAAGTGTGCATACTGAATGTTTCCCTGCAAGAGCTGATGCAAAAGGTTAAGCTCGCCCACATCACAGAAGCCACCTCATCCACGGAGAGAGCAGAGCTCTCCCAACAGCTCCCCAGCAGCCTGATGCAGACCACTTCCTCCCCCTCCACATACTGAATGCCTTACAACCACTCACGTTTCCTCTTGGGCTAGGACTGGCTAACCTTTTGCTAACCACAAAACCCATGTACGCCCTACTTCCCTTCCCTTCTACTCAGGCTGCTTCTCAAACTGTCATTTATCTGCAGGAGCTGCATGTTTAGAATAATTAGCGACTGATAAGCACATTTAAATGATCGCAAAAGGCATATCTTATAAAAGAATCAAGTACCAATTATGGGCCTACTATATTCATGGTACAATATTTAAGGCTTTCCTTTGCAAAACTGATATTCAAAATGCCACAGAATGTACATTTTGTCCCATGTATTTGAAGTAATTTGTAAAATTAAGAACACATCTTCTGACATTTGGAGTGAACTCAGTAAATTTAGAGGACAACCTTCTGAAGTAGTAAGTGCTGTGGTGTCTATTTCAATCCAAATAAATAAAACATCCTCTTGAATCAATCACCTAAACCTGGTTGCTAGTCTCAAGTAAAGTATAACCACCAAATCAATGGAAACCTGGTAAGTCAACACTCATATGAATTCTGTTGGTTCAATGGATCTACATTTAACTTAGGGCTAGCAAATTAATTTTTGGTCATTAGGATTTTTAATTAATCACTAAACAAATGACAATAAATCTGCAATCTTACTTCATATTTTAAAACAAATCTGACATCTCAGAAATTTGGCTCATATGTTTATTAATTACACTTCTATCCGCCTTTCATCTATTGATGTAGCATACATGCCTCCTCTCTTCCCTTCTTTACCCCACAACCCTGAAATATAGGTCAGAATCAGGTAGAGTAACTGACCCAAAGTCGCCACATGAGTTTCAGAATTCATCAGGAACTGGTGGATTTTCCATGTCCTAGACCAACACTCTAATCACTGCACTGTCTTCTTTTATAATCTTTAATGGCTCTGTACACATTTGGCCTTATCTCTTACCTGTAAAACAAATAATTAAAAGACTATGGATGCCCTATTTATTAAAACAAAGGAAATATTAAGTGAAAGATTAAAGTGCTGTCACTCCTCCACAGTCACAGGAAATAGGGGCCAAGGACCTCCATGAAAGTGGGAAAAGGACAGGTTGCTTATCTGTATGTAGTTCTTTGAGTGGTCATCTGTGAATTCACACAAATGGGTTTTCCTGCACCTGCACAGAGACATTTGGAACCTTCTGGAATTGCTAGGGAAAACTTTTTTGTGGTAGCTCCGCCCACCCTATATATACCCTTAGTGTTCCCACTCTTTTCCCTCAGTTCCAATTGGATGCCGCATAGCAGCATAATGAGGGAACATGTGCAAGAGCATGACACGAGGGAAGGATGGGGGGGGAGTGAATTCACAGATGACCACTCAAAGAACTACAGTTACAGGTAAGAAAATTCTCTTTCATCATGGTCTCTGTGAATCACACAAATGGGTTAGACTAGCAAGCTGTAGCCACAGGAGGAGGGAGTGTTGTGGCACAAAGCACCATGTGCAGTAAACTAAAAAGTGTTTTGTTAAACAACAAGTAAGAACCATGCTATAAACAAATCTCAGTGCAAACCATAAAGCAGCACTGCCCTCCCAAAGCTGCATCATTCCTTGTCCTGGTATCCAGCCTTGGGCAGGAAGGTGATATCAGATGAAGAACAACTTCGTCCTTATGGAAACAAGATAAGGCTGATCCACACAAAATGCACAAAGTTCACCAGCAAGGCGAGCTGAGGTGATGGCGACAAGGAAGGCAGTCTTCCAGGGGAAAAGCCTGAGATAGGCTGTAGCCATCGCTTCGAAGGGCTACTTGGAAAGTTGTGCAAGGACCAATTCAAGACTACAAACTGGTGTCAGTACCAAAGGCAGAGGATGGAGGTTAATGAACCCTTTGAGGAATTTTTTAATTAGAAGGTCCTGAAAGAAAGATGGGAAACCGTTGATCTGGTAATGAGTGCAGATGGCCGCCAAGTAATATTTCAAAGAAGAAATGAAAAATCCAGCATCTGTCAGAGACATTAGAAAGTCTAAAACCTGTGGTACTTGAACCCAAGAGGGGAACAGATCCCTGTAGGTTAAGAATGCCAGAACTTTAGTCCATTTCAGATGGTAGGACATTGTTAAAGTATATTGCTAATTTGTATTGAAAATGATCAGATGAGTCAATGGTTAACTAAGGTTTAAAATGGTTCCTGTTGCAGGCCAGAAAATCTAGGCCTGGAAGAGCAAGTCTTCAAGGACATTGCCTGAGACATAATATAAACAAAATGTATTATTGTTATGGTCTTGTGTAGTATGGTGACTTCATGGGAAAGAGGTGTGTCCACTTGGTGGGAAGGTTGATCTTGTGAGAGAACAAAGACTGATGTCACATTCAAGCTTCTAGCATGGACTCTGAAAGAGAATAGATGTATAGTAGCCTGCTATAAAGTGTAAATAGCAACAAAGTTAATAAATCCTCATTTGAGTGAAAATCTGTGTGGAAGTTACTTTGATATTGAGTAGCTGAGAAGACTGCATCTGTTCCAGTTGGTACCAGTCCAGAACCACCAGTAACAAGAGACATCAACCGTCCCAAAGATCTTTTTCTCTAACAGACATCTACGTCGATGGCTTGTGAGCTGCCCGTATGACAGTTTGCATGGATTTGGGCAAAGAAGTCATTATCAAATCCACCAAGTGACAAGGTGAAGCATCTCCAGGTCTGGATGTCGAACACAAGCTCCGTGAAGAGTGAGAAGGTTGGGTTGCAGGGGTAGCCAGAGGTACTCCTTGTGAGTCAGCTGAAGAACAAGGGTGAACCACAGCTGTCTTGGCCACCAAGGGGTGATCAGGATGGCATCTCATCTCATCTTCACCACACCCCTGGTGATGAATGGGAATGGAGGAAAGGCATACAACAGATTTCCAGCCCACTCAAACAGGAAGGCATCACCTTGAGAATTTTGAATTCTGCTTCTCAAGCAAAACTGTGGGCACTGATGGTTCAGGTGCCTTGCGAAGAGTGGCGAGCCCCAATGGTGGAACAGTTTCTGTGTCACCGTGGGATGGAGCAGCCATTCATGACACAAACCCATGGACCGGCTGAGCTGGTCTGCTAGTTTGTTCTCCTCATCTGGTAGGTGGACTGCTTACAGAGCAATGTCCCTTGCGATGCAGCAATCCTAGATCCCAAGGCTGAGGCCAAGTAATGTCTGAGACCTCATGCCACCTTGTTTGTTGAGATAGTAAAATGACAGTAGTGTTGCCTGTGAGTAGCAAAACCATTCGATTTCGAAGGAGGGATTCAAAGGACCTCCAAGCTTTTTCCACTGCCAGCATCTTGATGGAGTTGATGTGGACATGTTTCTCCTCCGAATACCACTTTTCCTTTGCTGTGAGACCTTCCAAGTGGCCTCCCCAATCCTTCATTGAGGCATCTGTTCTGAGGGTGAGTTGGGGTTGCAGAAGAAGAAAGGGCATGTCGATGTACACATTGGATGGATCCAGCCACCAGTGTAATGTTCTCAACACAGGCCTTGAGACTGTCAGTCTTTTGGAAGGAGTCCCATAGAGGGTGAAAGACAGACAGGAACCAAGATTGGAAACATCAGAACTGAAGTCGGGACCAAGGAGTGATGGAACACAGAATTCTCCTGTGTCAAGTACTGCTCAAACCAGAGACTCGAACCTGTCTTGAGGGAGGTATGCCAGGGCCCTTCTCAAATCCAGCATCAGCCTGATGAATCTGATAACCTGAGAGGGTGAGAGGTTGGATTTTGTTACACTGACTATGAGGCTGTTGGTTTCAGCTGGGAGGCTTTCATGATGGACATGTTTGGCTTCAGGTGTTAAAAAAGCCAAGTGGAGTCAGAGGGTGTAATGCAGTAGATATTGTCGATCTCCCGTGAGGTGGCTGGCATGGTAGCTGGAGTCATCCAAGAAGGCTTGGTGATATTGGACAAAGGTGGGAGAAGCCCAGTGGACGCCATGGTAGGAACTTTTGAATGCATACACAGATTGAGCCCAACAGTTTGGATTCGTGATGCACCACATCAATGTTTAGTGCACTGGTCATTCGGATGACTTGATCAGAGAAGGAATGGACATCATCAGTGGCTGAAGCTGACTTGTGGGTCACCAGAACAAGTCACCAGAAGCTGACTTGTGGGTCACTCTATCAATTCGCTGTCTCACAGGAGACTCTATCAATTCGCCTTCCGAAACCGAACCAGCTTGAGTCTCGACCACTTGAAGAGATGGAGCAGGCAAGGTAAGCCTGTCAGACAGCCGCGTCTCCGATCTAGTGACTCTCTAAATGGAGGACTGAGAAGAAGAAGGTTTGTGCTTCTTCCTTTTCTTTGTCACTGGCTTTGTTAGTGGATTTAGAAGCCATCTCTGTTTCGGCCGCTGAGGACTTCTACTTCATAGGAGGGATATTCTTGGATTTGAGAGTCTCAAATGCGAGCATATACGGATTTGTATTGACGTTTGGCTGAGGAAGAAGGCTCATGGCACCATTTCAAAGAGCCAAGGCAAGCAGTGTCATGATGACAACTTGACCCAGTTGTTGAGGGCCTCTTTGGAGGCAGAGATGGTGGGGGCACCAAAACAGTTGCCATTGGCAGCACATGCGGTTTCAAGGTCTTCTCAAAAAGAATCGACTGGAGACAAGAAAGACGATTCTTTTGGATCTGAGGGGCAAATGCCCTGCAATGGTCACTGACCTGCATACTGTGCCTCTCACCAAGGCAAAGCAAGCAACAAGAGTGCTTGCTTTGGCCTGGAATTTTAGCCACATATTCCTTGCATTCCTTAAAAGACATGGGACTGAGAAGCCATACTTGCCAATGGAGATAAGTATCATCAACAATCTGGATCAGGCCAGGAGTGTCAAACCAAATCCAAATCACAAAGCAGAGAGTAGTTGAGGTAAAATATGCCAAAAACCAGAAAAACTCTGTGTGAATGCCAAATCTGGTAAGAGAAAGGGTAGTCAAAAACCAAATCCAATGATAAGAAAACCATTACATTCAAATTGAAAGCGATTCTACGAATCAGTTCCTTCGATGCTGCCAGCACTCCGGACAAAAAGAAACTGAGGAAAAATAGCAGGAACACGAGGGGTATATATAGGGTGGGTGGAGCTACATCAAAATGTCTTCTCTAGCGATTCTAGAAGGTCCTGAATGTCTCTACACAGACACAGGAAAACCCATCTGTGTGACAGAGACCATGATGAAGAACCACAAATATGTTTTCCTCCCCCCCCCCCCCCCCCCCCCGACACCAAAAAACAACTTTTCCACCCCTGAGCACCACGGGAAACTTTCTTTACAACCTTGCAACACATAGCCTCCCCCACATTTCCAAAGTGCTTCTGCTTTCAATCTGATGTTAGCAGCTACAGCTCCAAAGGATCCACCTTTTCTGCCTTCCTCCCAGCCAGACAAAAGCAACACTATATCTTCCCCATTTGATAAACTTTGAATTCTCCTCATTTCTAAACCCTTTCCAGTCTGAATCTGATGTTTGCAGTTCTCCCCACAAATGGAAGGTATAGTGTTGTTTTTGTCTGGCCAGGAGAGAGGGCACGCGAGGAGGGAAGAGAAACTGGAACCTCCCTAGGATGGGATTCAAAGGGAAGGTCTATAGAAATGAATAAGATGCAAAGTTTGGCTAAGCAGGAAAATGTACAGTGTTGGTTTTGACTGGCGGGGAGGAAAGGTGAGGAGGAGAGGGGTTAACAGAGTGACCTTGTTAAGCAGCAACTACAAAGTCGCAAATAGTCAAAACCGGAAATCTGAAACCTGCAAATATGGAAAGTTGACTGTAATCGCTATTGTTTAAATATGCCTGCTTCTCTCAACAAAAACCACATGGCTGCAAGATGGAATGGCAACCAACTACCATATCAATATTCAAAATCATCTTCCCATTCCAGAGACTGGCCAGTTCATCAACAGCATAGCTAACAGAATGAAATGCAATTAACCTCAGAACATCCTACTCCCCTCTGGCCAAATGAATAAAAAAAACCCAATCAATAAAATGTCACTGGCATATATGTGGGGTAATAAATATAATTTATGTTCTATGCACTGCAACTGTTAAAAAAACCTAGATAAGCCCTGAAAGACCTTCACTCAGGTCATATTTTGCTTACAGAAATCCTCATTTCTACCAACTCTATACAAGCTCAAATTCATTACCCTGACTAAAGTAATCCACAGAATTTATTAGGCAAGTAACCAGAACTTAGTACTTTCCTTCACACACTCAATTCCATTGAAGTGTTGGCAGACTCAGCTATTCTACCAAGCTAGTTTATAATACATTTTTCTAGAGAAACGTCACAATTCACCAATATGGGTATGTAGGATATTCCACTACTCACCATTTCCAAAATTTTGTTTAGATCCAATTAATAATTTGACACCAGAGTAAATTGAGGATCACTCAAGTATACATTTCAGTTCTAAAATGGCCTTTCACTCAAACTGATGATTAATGGTAGACTTCTACCTACTGTATTTATTTACAATTATTGTTGTTGTTATCGCTGCTGCTGTTGCATAGTATAATATATTCTTTTTCATTTTATACTTCATTCAAGTGATCAGCTGTAACTGCACCTTTAAAATATTTTACCACATATATTTTGAAAATGCTACATGGATTTCTCCTTGCATTATATTTATTACCCCACATATATGCCAGTGACATTAGAATAGTGAGGAAATGAAACTGGGTTTCTATAATTTAAAAATTAGCACCGATACATTCCTGTCCTCAGCAACTGAAAGAAACAAAATACAAATACATAACAATGACACTTTTGTGCCTTGTGGGAAACCAAAAGTAATATAAAAATTATTTCAGTCTGTTCAGAAAAACCCAGAATTACTCAATCATCACATGCATCAAAATGTGGTACTTTCCCAGTTCCCAATAAAGACATGATCTTGCAATATATTATTTTATTTTCAATTTTATTTTATATGTATTTGTATGTGTGCATATGTGTACAAATGCATGTACACACACACACACACACTTACTTAACTTGATTTCTGTGAGAATTCACAGACATAGCCATGTTAGTCTGAATCACTATTTGATAGAAAGAAGTTGGTAGCATAAGCTTTTGTAGCTTTTTTTAAAGTAGCTAGTAAAAAAACACTGCATCATCTATATCATAGTGGGGATCTGTAATCCCCAGCAACAAACAAACATACACACACACACTAAACCTTTAGTATCATGGAATAGCTATATCTACTAGCACTTTTCAAAGAACCAAGCATTTGGATACAAACATATATCTTTGATTTATCACCTATATTCCCAGTCGCAAACATCTTGGAATCTACTGGAATTTGGCTCCAGCCCCCTTCTGGATACCGAAATACAGTTATGGTCATGTTCTATTACTGTACAATGGCACAGTACAATGGTTCTCAAACTTTTTCCCTCCAAAGCCCCTTTTACATCTACATGTAAACACATGGGCACCACAATTCAAAAAGGGTGTTGAGAAGCTGAAATATGTCCATAGGAGGGTGAACAAAATGGTGAAGAGTCTGCAAACCATGCTTTATGAGGAGAGACTTAGGGAGCTGGGTATGTTTAGCCTGGGGAAGAGACAGTTAAGAAGTCATATGATAGCCCTGTATAAGTATTTTGAAGGGGTGTCACATCGAGGATGGAGCAAGCTTGTTTTCTGCTGCTCCAGAGAATAGGACACAGAATAATGGATGGAAGCTATAGGAAAAAAGATTCTATCTAAACATCAGGGGGAACTTCCTGACAATAAAAGCTGTTTCACAGTGGAACACAATCCCTATGGTGGAGTCTCCCTCTTTGGAGGTTTTTAAACAAAGGCTGGATGTCAGAGGTGCTTTGATTGTGTGTTCTTGCATGGCAGGGGGTTGGCCCTTGCGATCTCTTCCAACTCTATAATTTTATTATTCTATGTGGGGGTGGGGGGGGGGGGGGGCACTTGACATAGTATAGTGGGCCCTCAGTATCTGCAGGGTGTGATAAATGGTAGTCCCTACATTTATCAGATACTTTAAATTTGTGCCTGGAGAACCAGTTGTCCTCCATGTTGTTTTCTTTCTTTAATGTTCTTACTTCATAATAAACCTTTTCCTTCAATACTCTGCCTCTTTCTTCATTCCTTTTCACAGCCTTAGCTCGGTTTGTGCTTTTCTGATTGTCACTTACCGGTAGAAGGCCCAGCAATGTCCCAATGCATTGCTGGGGTGTAACAGGTTAATCATTGGGTGGTGGCAGCAAGTTGTTTTTGTGATTAAGGTGGTCTCAAAGGGTCCCATCCAGCTCAGCAGGAGTGGAGTGGGACCATAGAGAACCTTACCATGTTGGCATTTGGTTCCTCTGCTTCTGTCTTATTCCCTGGGGAAGGGGATTTAAGACAGAGTAGGAAGCAGAGAAAACCTTCACACAGGGGTTTGTTCCAGTCCACCCCTGCGGATACAAAAAAAACTGTGTGGATACTCAAGCCAATATTTAAAATTTCAATTTACCTGTGACTGACAGTAGTCAGATCCAGAAGCAGTCTCAGGGCAGTAAGGGAGGCTGTGGCAGCAAGGCCCAAACACCAGGGATACATTCTTCCAGATTCTGCTGTGATTTGATAGAACAGTCCCCTGCTTTGGGTGTTAAGAAGAGGAATCCAGGGATTCCTCCTGCACCCCACTCCTGAAGCTGGAGGCCACTTCAAGTCATGGGGTGCAATGGGGTGTCTCTGCAGACTTATGGTACCTTGTATTTTGGGAAGGGATACCATTACAGTTGGTTCTCTGTATCCCTGGGTTCTGCACAGAATCCAGGGATTCCTCCTGCACCCCACTCCTAAAGCTGGGGGCTGCTATCTCCCACTGACAGACTTTCTGCTTCAAAAATTGAGTAGAGGAAGAATTCCTGGATTCCATCTGCAACACACTCCCAAAACTGGAGTCTGCTGTCTCCCATGTTAATAACACCCTTCTGTTTCAAGAGTTAAGAGGAGAAAGAGTCCCTGCATTCCACCTGCACTTCATTCCCCAAACTGGAGGGTGCTGTATCCCATTCACACACCAGCTTCCTGCTTCAAGAGTTAAGAGGAGGAGAAATCCCTAGACTCCACTTGCACCCAACTCATGAAACTAGAGTCCCTTGTGTGATTCTTGTGTGGGAAGAAAATGGTAAAAAAATAGAAGCAGCTTAAAATTGCTTTTGCTCACAATGCCCCAGCACAGGTCTACATTGCATATGAGGTAGGCTTTCTTCTCAGCACTCCTCAAGCTCTGAAACTTCTCAATCAATTTAGTTGGGGAAACTGGATTTTAAGCCACTTCTGGAGTGCTTCAACCATGCACACACACAAGCCCCATCCTTCCCACCACACCCTGGCACTCACTTCCTTCTTTTCCTCTCTCACTTCATGGCATGCAGTCTGATGCTAAAAAGAATACCGAAGAAGCGTTCCAAGCACATCCCTCTCTGAATGGTGAGCTCAGCACCTGAGATTTGTGCCCCTTGGGGGGTGTGCCCCACCATGTGAGAACTTAGGATGTAGTAATAATAATAATAATAATAAAAATTATTTCTATACCGCTTTTCCACAGTGATCAAAGCGGTGTACATAGTAAAATTATTAAAACAACATAAAATTAAAACCACATTACACTAATTACAACATACAATTAAAATCCAATTCATAGGTGTATGTAAGTGAGATGGAGAAAAGGGTACCCCTTATATAAAATGGCAAAATCAAGTTTTGCTTTTGGGATTTTTAAAAAAATATTTTCAAGCCATGGATACAGAAGCCATGGATGTGGAGAGCTGACGGTAATTTTGTACCGCAGTTAATTACCCTATCAAGAGGAACAAAAAAGGGATGGCTCCACCCCTATTTTATTCACACTACTGAGCCACTCACAAAATTGATTTGGACAATTGAACTGATAAGGGATATTGAACCAGTTCTCAAACACACTTGATTAACCTATATGCCAACAATACCCTACTCACATTTTTTTAAACAAATCCCCAAGCATCAACTCGAGTTGTACAATCCATTTTACTTTTATTTCAAAAATATAGAGGGTTCATTGTCAGTCTTAAAAAATCTAAATTGAAAGAGCAAATCTGAATCTAGCAAAAATGAAAACTGGAATGAGCCATGCTGGATTTAAATATCTTGAAATTACATTTATGGAAGATTACTTATCAAAAAGAAATACTCATTTACTAAACACAGCATAACATTCAAGCTCAGCAAATGGCCATCATTAAAATTATCCCTACTGGGGGAAACAAAAAAAATGGCTTTTTTTATTCCAAAATATTGCCTTAACACCAAACTCTAATGAGGTGTCAGAATGGCAAGTAGTGCTTAATCTATAGTAGTGAGTAATCTGTTCATTACAGGAGGAAAAAATCTGTTCATTATAGTACAACTCAAGAGAATCTGGTGGCCTTGTGAATCCCAATTTTGTCTCAGCCTTCTAATAAACACAACTAATTAATGCAACTAGAAAGGGCCATATGATCCAGTGGATGCACCTTGTAACAGAAGGCAAATCTCTATATGTTATCACCCCCGAAAAAAGAATGAAAACAGAAAGCCTAGCTCAGCATTATCCAATGAACTTTATAGCCGGAAAGAATTCAGATCTCTTTAGCCATGGTTCCCATCATTGTTGTTGTCATCCTCATCCTCCTCATCTACTAATTTACATCCTATCCCTCTTCATAACAGCCCAGGACATCCAGTACTCTAATCACTACACTACACAAAAAATTCTTCAAAAATGTATTTATTTATTTAAAAATATTTAATTTCTATGCCAGCTTTCTCCCCAAAGAGACCCAAGACGGCTCACAAACAAAAACACATTAAAAACTTGTTACAATTATGTAAGAAAATGTAAGAAGAATAAAACAGTTAACCTAGTGTCTACTATATTTTTATGTCAGTATATTACCTGCTCTGTGCAATTAGGCTTAGAGTCTAAATGGTGATATATGTTTCTAAATAACAGAACAACACAAGTCTAATAATATGAAACCATCATTATCTATTTATGGTGTGAGATAAGGGATATAGGAAGGATAGATACTTTCATCTATATTTGATAACTTCTCTTTCCTTCAAGTTTCTTATAATGAGATTAGTAATATACACACAAAAGATAATTTTACTACATCCTGTTGCCCAGTGGGTTTGTATAAGCATGGTTCCAGTTTCCAAATGCTCAAGGCAAATGTCTAATTAGCATAAGATGAAGACATACGACCAATACCTGAGTAAGGAGTTGCTCATGTGTTAGATTATTGATCCACCTAGTGTATCGCTCAGTTGCCTCCACAGGCTCTCTCTTAATTTGGCTTCCTATAATCTGAAAGCAGAAATAAAACAACAATTTTGAGTGATGACAAAGACAGAACTAAAAGACATATTGTTAATAGATGAGATGGATTTCTGATTGCCTTTTGTTTTGATGGGATACGCATCGATATTACCTTGGCAGTAGCTAATATTTTAAGCGTTGTTATTCAAGCTAGAGCTAAATCAGACCTGACAATTAGAATACAGTTCTGAGAGGGAGTTCGCCAGGCAAATCCAGTTCCATCAGGACTAGCCTGGAAGAAGGAAGAGCCCTCCCTCCAATCCATCTGCCTTGGTCCAGGCATCAGAGGGAGAGAAGAACCACTGGACCTCATCCCCTTTCCCTCCACCATTCCCTTCTCCTTTTGTTTCGTGTCTTTTAGATTGTAAGCCTGAGGGCAGGGAACTGTCTGATTAAAAATAATATTGTAAGCCGCCCTGAGAGCCATTAGGGCTGAAGGGTGGGGTATAAATACCTAAAAAAAAAAAAAAAAGAACTGGTTCAGCTTGGCTCGGCATAATAAATGGCAGTGCACTCACAAAGTGCATCCTCCTATCCCTTCCATTTGGAACTGCATAGGTTGAATTGCCTCCCCACTCTCTTTCTCTCCTCTCCACCAATAAACTGAAGCAGAAGCAACTATCCCTCCCAGGGATTAAGAGCTGCAGTGGGGAGGGAATTCTGGGTGTTGCACAGAGGTTATGGAATAGCCTCTTACGCTCCACCCAAAAATAGACCTACATGTGAGTAAGTCACACTAATGTGTATGTACGACACTAACACATTTCTAGTCATAATGGCATTGGTTCAAATCAATAAGTATTTGGCGTGTTCCGTTCCAACACATATGCATTTAAATTAATTCCTCTTTTTTTAGCAAGATGATGATGATGATGATGATGGTGCAAGTTTCTGATTCATGCACTACAGGAACAACTTTACAGGTACAAGGGAAAGTTATCTATGTATCCAGAAGACATATCAAGCCAGGTGCAGAGCTAAAAAACAGAACAACCTTCAAATGAATATGACAGTTTGATTTTAGATTTTTTTTTTATTCAAGCAGCTGTGATAATTGTACAATCTGATCACATTACAAAGCCTGAAGAACATACACATACAATTCCCTCAGTGTGCTTATCTATGAGGCCAGCAGGGTATCCAGGCTGGCTTTCGATTTCCCACTAATTGTATTTCCAAACAAAACAGAAATGATCTTGTGTTAATTGTGGCATTATTGACATTTCACACCTGCTACATCATTTCACTCTCAGACTTTTGTCTGAACCAAAAATAACATTAAAAGTACTGCTTAATGAATCTTTGTTGCTAAGAATCAAGGTTTTGCTGGTCACAAGACATCTTAACTAAAGACAAGATAGCTGAAAACAAATCAGACCAGAGCAACTACTAGAACTACAAATAGAGAAGTATTAGCAAGAGTTAGGCAACAGTAACAGCTGTGTCATGAGTTGACTTATTTTACACTGCTTTTAACTGCTTAGAAAATCAAAAGCACTTAATAATATAGTAAAGTTCAAAACTATAAAAAATGGTACATTAAAATCAAGCAATAAAAAAACAGCAATGAAACAATTACTAGAAGTAACTGACTAATTTAGTAATTAAGAAAATGGAAGAAACTCCCTATTTGAAAAGCCATCTCATCCAACTGGTGGGTGTCACAATGGAGAGATTTTGTGTGTGTGTGTGTGTGTGTGTGTGTGTATTACAGTGCAGATTGTAAAATGTAAGGCAGGAAGACTCTAATGACTGCATAGTGCTTGCACTACAACACAACATTTTGCAGTCAGAGAACATCAGCTGGCCCCAGTTCAGTGAAGAGCCCACAAACAACACTGAAATGTACATTGAGGGAAAGTGTGAAGAGGTGGGTGGTGGATGTTTTTATCCCAGTTTTCCTAATAATCCATTTTTCCAATTCAAAAATTAAGAGAAGCAGTATTTTGAAGCACAGGCCATCCCAAATTAATTGTACAGTATATGGGTTATTTTCACTTTAAAAGAGGTCATTACACAGGGATTTGCTTGTAAGACAAACTTTCTCTCACTCTCATTCATTTCATGGGTTTTACAAAATAAGACTTATGTATAGAACAAGAATTTTGTGGGGGGGGGGGGAATTCAAAGACATGGGTGAAAACAGATGTGAGGTCCTGGGCAAACACAATTCTGCCTGTCTGAAAGGAATTCCATAACAAAAAAGATAAGAAAGTTTAGCTTCTTGTACACAAAGCAGACTGACCCGGCCAAAGCTATACAAATATAAAGTAATGAACAGCTGCCAGGAGGTGACAGATTAGTGTTAGTACTGGCTTTCTTATGACCAGATTTCCAATTAGAGCTGAATGTGTTTGTTGGTCCACTCCAAACTAGGATACTTCGTAGTGCAAGGCAGCCAGTTTTAGCTATGTCCAGACGGCTGAAAGACTACGTAACTAGGAGATATAGATTAAGTACATTTCTTATACAATACAATCCTTGTGGGCAAATACACTGGCAGTGCAATCCCTAAGCCAGTTAAATCAGAGTAAGGAGGATTTATAACTAGCTAATCTCACTATTTTAGGCATTCCAGCAGGCATGGTTTTAGATGGCAGGGTAATTTAAATTTTATTGTAATGTTTTTTAAATCTGTGAGTCCCTTGGGTCCCTTCAGAGAGAAAAGTGGCATATAAATGAAATGAAATAAAATAAAATAAATAATTCAGAACAAAGCAACCTCATAAAGCATCCCATTCAAAGATAACTTAGGCTCAGAGCTCAAATGACAGCATAAAGTATTGCTTAATCTTTAGAAAGCAAAATTCAATATATCCAAACTAGGGGCCCATCTACACTACAAATTCATATCATTTTCATACACTGTTACTATTTTAATTCCTGTAAATTTCCACAAAGAACTCCGGTAATGGAAATTCAGTGAGGATGTTGCAAATTCTGTAAGAGGTCAGTAGTACTGCTCCATCCTCTTTACAGAGCACCATTTTACCAGTTAGCAATGGAAAGAGAGAAGTTGTAAAACCACTGCTTGTGCTTACCAAGACTCTTACTGAAGAGCCAGGCCTTTTAGAAGAAATATCAAAAGACTTCTTTTTTTAAAAAAAGTAAAAAAAAAACCACCAACATAACCACTGAAGAAGATACACATTCTAAGCTTTCATGGGCAGTTTTTTCCCCATAGAAACCACACATGTTTTACAACTGAAAATGTTTTTATTCAACTTCCCACAGTATACACATATGGCCAGTTGTCATTCTGTATGTTGTACCAGAAACTATTTCCCCATGTCATTTGTAAAAAATGGCCTGCTTAAGAATGTGAAAGCCATAAGGAATTATATAAAAGACCTATCTATCCCAGTATTCTGTGCACTAGGGATGTAAAAAGAATTCACCAATTTTGTCATATATGTCATGAAACCCTGTAAAAAATTCAACCACCACAGATCTCTCAACCTTCTCTTTATTTCTAAACAAAACCACTAGCTTTTGGGACAAATATGTAATATTTTTGTGGGGAAACTATATTTTTCAGGAAATAAAATGGTTTTGTGTGAAAAGTTATTTCTGCAAAAAAAAAAAATTTGTAAAATGTCTACCAAAAAATATCCAACATGCAAAAACAAATAATTGGAAAATGTGCAAAAATATTCATAATTTCATCCACCAGGTTGAAAACCTTTTAAAAGTTTTGTTCTAGCATGCAAGAATGAAATAAGTAAAGATTTAAATCTCTGCTTTTCAATCAGTGGCAAATCAGACTATGGAAAGCCCATAAGTAAGATAACGCCTCCCTCTCTGTCTGTGCCTTCCTGCAACTGGTATGCAGAGGCACACTTCCTTAGATACAAGAGAGAATACGTATGTACATGCCATGGCAAGCAGCCCCTGGAAACTTGCCCTATATGCAGTGGCATCCCCATCCTTGGTGTTACCTCGTGCGGGGGGCTGCTGAGGGGGACTGCTGGGGGGGGGGGGAACGGCCAAAAGAGTGCACTCAAACCTCCTTCATTTTGGTGCCCTGGTCTATTCAGGAAGAGACTGGGATGCTAAAGTGAAGGCGGGAGGGCCCAATTGGGTGTCACCCCTCTTCTGGGGTGTCACCCTGTGTGGACTGCACCCCCTTAGTGACAACACTGCCTCTATGATTTTCTAAGTTACCCAACATGGCATTCCACAGTTTAACTATCCAATGTGCAAATTACTTCCTTTTATCTGTCTTGAATCTCTCACCATTTAAATTCAGTGGACAGTCCAGAGCTTAAGTATTATCAAGACCAGGGAGAAAAACGTTTGTCTCACATCTCGCCTTACAAGCCTTTCTCCTAACATGAATGAGCCCAAATGAAGTTACACCAGCCTATTGATTCCTTTTGCTGTCCTTTTCCATGTTTTTTCCCCAGCTGAACAATATACCTGATGTTGTATCATTCCTGTCTACCACTTTGGGAAGGACTGCAAAGAAAAGTGAAATACTGGATGGTGGGGGGTTTGGAGAATGGGTGGGAATGTCTAACAACCATGTCAATCTTTTTTTTATTAGGGACTTTGGGCAACTGGTGGAGAGCTTCAGGGGAAGCAGAAGCAGAATACAGGGGCAGCACAGGCACCAGATCTGCACTTTCCCTACCCCGGGTTAATTATGATAAGATTTGAGTATCCACATACAGTCTCTTTGCTCCTCCCTTTGTGTGATTACAGAAACAGACCAAAAAGTAAGAGATTAACAGAAATCCTCATTCTTTCTGAACCAGGAAGCTATTATTATTGTTTTTCAAACAAGCCAAGAAGCCATATTTTAAAGATAGTTTATGAATTTTGGCTTGTTTGGAGAGCAATAATCACGGTTATCCACTTCAAAAGATCCCTGCTGTGATTAACAGAATTTGCCATGCTTGCTCACCTACATAAAGAGGATGGGTAGGGTTAAACAGACATATATGCTGCTTCAGCAAGCCTTGTTCAGTACATACAGTATCTGGCGTATTAGGCTATGATCTGATCATCCAAACTTAGCATATCCATCTAAATCAAAATGTAACTCTGCACTCTCAGAAACAAACAAACAAACAAGTTTCATTTATATATTGCTTCATACCGCTTAAGCAGTGTCTAAGCAGTTTACAACTATAAGCTAATTTGCCCCCAACAATCTGGGTACTCATTTTAGCGACCTCGGAAGGATGCAAGCCTGAGTCAAGCTTGAGCCCTTTCGCTGGTATTGAACTCGCAAGAAGGGATAACCTGAGCAACAAATTAGATTGCTTCTACTATAACAAAACAAGATGTCTGTGGAAAATGCTAACCTAATGCCTCCATTAGTTCCACAGATACCATCAAGACAGAGACACGACAACAACTCATTCTTTCAGTAAAAATTGACATCATGGATCCCAACACAAGAAGCACTGAAAAGCAATAATTCATCATGCTAATCCTTTCTGTAATTAAATCCATTCGAAATACTCCCAGCACTTGAATTTGATATGTGTTGCTAAGAGGTTAGAGAGCTCAGTAAGTACGGCTGAAATATATCTAACATACAGAGAGAGGTTTGCCACTTCACTCAGAAGGCAGTGATACCCTGACATTTTAACTCTCATATCAAAACCTTACAAACTACAAATTCATTAATCCATATTACTTTGCTTCAGTTTGTGTTAAACTTGTGTTGCACAGTTTGTATGTGTATGTCCTGTTGCCAGTTTCTCTCTCTTTCTCTCTCCTTCCTTCTCTTTGTGTTCTCTCTGCAGCTATGAGACTGGAGAAGTGCTCCTAACATTTTCAGACTGGCCATGCCCCTCATAGGAGACATTTTGCAGTCAACCAACAATGTTTTTTTTTTAAATGCCAAATGTGATCAAGGAGACTAAGAAGGCTGGATACCCTAGAACTATACTGGTGTGTGTAACTATAATGTGGCTGAGAGCTTCATTCGAAGTTTAGAAGTACCTAAGGGCTGCAGGTTTTATGTATTTATTTTTATTAGAGGAGATAGAAACAAATCATTCCCCTATATAATCTAAATTAATTCATGCTAACTTTATATTCATTCTTAAGAATAGTGGTGGTAAATAGCCATTTCACATCAATTACCCAAATCATATCACTTAATCATTGGGGACACTTACTGGGAGAACAGTAAAAGCTGGCGGGTTTTCCAAGCAGGTGACACTCTGCAGTCCTTGGATGTTTGGTGGGGTGATAGTCCTCTACCACAGAGTATTATGCTGTTTCTCTAGGTAATGCCACTAACTCCATTGACACATTGCTTCAATTGCTCCTTCCTCTGCTGACTAATAAACTACTTGGGTAAAATCTGTTATGAATTAATAGTTTTTATTTATGAAAGAGTTATTATTCATTGTGTCTCCAGTTGGGCTGTAGGTATGCAATTGAAACTGGAATGCAATGCCCAACTGCACTGTTCAAAAGCCTCTGCAACCCCCCTCCTCCTCTTCCTTTCCTGGCTCCTGTGGCTGCAAAAGGAAATGGTATGGTGGGTGTGTGGGTGAAGTTTATTATTTTATTATTATTTATGGTATTTATGCCTCGCCCTTCAGCCCTAAAGGCTCTCAGAGTGGCTTACA
>NC_056523.1:131927082-131957812 GCF_019175285.1 Sceloporus undulatus | reverse complement strand
ATTATTATTATTATTATTATTATTATTATTATTATTATTATTATTATTATATAAACATCTTAGCTTTCAGACAAAAGGTAAGCAGGGAGGAGGCCAGCCTAGCTTCCCATGGGACGGTGTTCCAGAGTGTGGGAGCAGCCACCTAGAAGGATCTCTCTCGTGTCCTCACCAAGCAAACCTGTGATCTTGGGAGGACCGAGAGAAAGCCTTTTCCTGAAGATCTGAGGGCTCTAGCAGGTTCGTATGGGGAGATATGTTCAGTCTTCACAGTTCCCTCAGTCTTATTTTGCATTCCCAGCCAAATGAAAAAGGAGCTGAGAGCTACTCTGGTTTTCTGCATACTGTGCAGATGCGGACAAGTCTACATAGGGACCACTAAACACATTGTCCAAACACGAATCAAGGAACATGAGAGACACTGCAGACTGGGTCACCCTGAAAAATCAGCAGTAGCAGGACATGTTATAAACAATCCTGGGCATAAAATGCTGTTTGAAACACTGAAATTCTGGACCAGGCCAACAACTATCAGGTCAGATTGCACAGGGAAGCCATTGAAATCCACAAACACCTGGACAACTTCAACAGGAAAGAAGAAACCCTTAAAGTAAACCAAGTTTGGCTACCAGTCCCGAAAAACACCAAAATCAAGACCCAGCAAGTGCTGTACTTACCCACAGTGAGGAGACTTCCCAGCAGACAATGGATCATTCATTAAATAGAAACCCTGAGACCTTGCCATTCAACAACAGACCAGTATACAGATTAACATGTAAACTACTTCCTCTCAACCAAGGGTCACTCAGTATATAGATATACCCCACTCACTCCCATGCCAGCATTCTTTCAAGATACCAGCCACAGATACTGGCGAAACATCAGTAAAAAACTCTTCAAGAACACAGCCACATAGCCCAAAACCCCCACAAAAAACTCTGGAAACTGTTGGGAGCATGGCAACCATGGAGATAGGTGATGATAGTAAGTGTTTTACGATCAGGCCGCAACCTGAGGGGGCCAGGGAACCCACAAGCACCTGTATCTCCTTCCCAGTGGTATTTTCAAGCTTTTCAAATTTTGATGGTGGCTTTTAAAAAGATTATTTCCTATCCAGGGCCACTGTACCTTAGGAGCCACAAAAAGGATTTCACAGGCTGCACATGGCCCATTCTTTCACCACACTTATACTATAGAAATTGTCAAGTTGGACTTTTCCATTCTTACAATTTTATTTCTAACCTTGAAGGCTCTTGTGAAAAATCAGATTAAGGAAAAGAAAAAAAATTCTAGCTTCTACTTAACTACAAAATATGGTGGCAACAAGGAAAGCTAGACACAGAAATCTCAGTCCCCTGGGTCATTAAAAATAGAGACTGAAATGGTTTCTTTTAAATGTGCCTTTCAAATATTACTGCAGAAAAACAAACAAAATTGAATCCAATGTCATTTTGATTATTGTTCTTCCCTTATTTAAATATAAAGTCAACAAATATCTGAAGGAGCACTTTAAATAAAATTGCTAAATCATACAAGTTTCTGACTTAATGAAATACTATTCCCAAACCAAACCTTCTGCATAAATTTACTTCTGCTTAAGTATGCAGAAAATCAATATTTAACTTCCTGTTAGACCCATGAAACAAACACTGAAAGAGGGTTTAAGAAAATATATCAAGCAGCAGTTAAGCAAGAGCCCTGAAGATAAGAGTAAACTTTTAATATACTCTATCTCTGTATTACCATATAACAATAAAATCCTATTCCCAATTTATACCTGCCGAGTGATGACAGGGCTGTCCCTAACTTAGCAATTGTCCTAGTTCAGCAACTGTGTAACCCAAAGACACACTATCAGCACAAAAGAGAAGAAAGGAGGAGGAGAGAGAGCGAACATGGTTGAAGAGAAAGTGTAAACATTCTGCAACGGTGCAATATTACACCAACAAAAGGTTGCATAAGCTACTGCATAGCTACTATCATCAGTAGATGGCTTCCCCACTTGGGTCTCCAGCCCCAACAGAGATCAGGATTTAAACTGTGCAACCAGTTACAGCAAACCACTAAGTATCAAGGCAGCTTGGGTAACCTAGAGCAAGGCAGTACTATTTACACAAACAGTCCCATTCACACTACACAATTATAGCACTATTGTTGTTATTAACTCCTGCCAACCTCAACTCATGGAGACCCCAGGAATGAGACATCTCCAAGACCCCTGTCATTAATTGCTCTGCTCAGGTCTTGTAGGCTCAGGGCTGTGGCCTTCTTGATTCAGTCTATCCACCTGGCATGTCATCTTTCTCAGTACAGTACAGTATTATTCCACTTTAATTGCCATGGTACCATCCTGGAGCTAGACAGTGTTGTGTCATGATTTGAGTGTTGGAGTGAAGCTACATATGCACTGCAGAAATAATCCAGTTTGACCCCACTTTAACTGTCACGGCTCCATGCTATGGAATTCTGGGAACTATAGTTTGTTGTGGCACTAGAGCAGAACTGAACTCTGGTGCCGGAACAAATTACAATTCCCAGAATACCACGGAATGGAGCCATGGCTGGTAAGGTGGGGGGGTCAAACCCAATTGTTTCTGCAGTGCAGATGCAGCCTAGGACTCCAGGAGACAAGAGTCAAGAAAATCCTGAGATATGATCACCTTATTTGGGCCTAAATACCCTGAAGGCACCAGATCCCACCTGATTTTGGAAGCTAAGAGTCAGGCATGGTTAAGAAATTGATGGGTGACTGTCAAGAACTACCAGTGCTATATATTCCTTGCTTAAGAAAACTCTATGAAATTTATGGAATTCCCCCTAAATTGACAAGTAACATGAGAATGTGTATGTGCACATGTGTGTATGTATATGTATACACAGAGAGAGAGAGAGAGAGAGATTCTAAAATTCCCTTTCCCATTTGTGTTTAATTGAATCAGCACTGCTATATCCATTAAGATTTCATATGTTTTTGATAATAAAGCAATTACAAGGAGAATGTGCTTCCTTTGTTACAACAGTTTTACTGGCTACCTATGTTTCCAAGAACAGTTTAAGGAGCTGGTTATAACCAATAAAGTCTTCTACGATGTGAAAGTAAGTTAAAAGAAAAATGTAAACGGAAGGAGGTAGATAGCAACCTGAGGGGATGCTGGAGAGCAAAAGGAGCATCTTGGCCTATATTGTGTGTGATTTCCCTCCCTAGCTTTGTGGGTTGGTTTGCTTTGGTGTGGGGTGTGTATTAACCAGTTTGTTGGATATATCTCTGTGCATTTGCTTAGTGTATGTGTCTTTTTTCTGCATTTTGTGTCATGCAGTATGTGTTCGCCTTAGACCTTTTTGGTGTGGAGTTTTTACCAGTTTGTATGTTTCTTTGAGTATCATCACATTGCTGATTATTTACTTTGCTTTATGAGAGCAAGTACATGATTTTGCATTTAAGGCTCAGATGTCACCTTTGCTTGCAGCCAGTTTCTTGGCAAAGTTACTTAAGTCTGCATCATATCAATTTTCTGTCTATGAAATAGTTGCTAGACCAGAAAACTGTAGTTCAAGAAAGCACTTTTAGACCCCACCTCTTGCCTTTGGCTTAGTTTCTTGGGCATTCCCCCCCCCCCTTTTTTTTTTTTTTTTATCAACACCAAGTATGCTTTCTGGGAAATGGGTATTTTGTGACTGGCCATATTTACCAAACCAGCCATTTTATCAGCTGCTTTGTAGGAGAAGCCACATTCACAACACATCAAATGCTCTCATCTGCTCAAAAAGTCTAGGGACCTCTGTTCAATGGAAATATAGGAAAGAATACCCTGAAATCTGTGAAACAGGACCAGATAGCACCAGACATTTTGTTCTTTGAGGGCAGAACACCTGCTCATACCAGCATCTGCACATTTTTTGACTCATGGCTCCTTCTGGTGTCAAAAGGATTCATAGAGAATGTAGCAGTTTGCTTATGAAGAATGTCTACTCCTTTTGCCCTAGAATGTGAGGCCTAGATGATGCTGGGGACAATGATGGTAACATGGCCATCCCAACTGGGATTACAAATCCCATTCCTAATCCCTGGTTAAACCCCATACAACCTGTGAATCTATGGTACACGTACTCCTTCTCTGTTACCTTTTTTAAAAATCTCTAGGGATGGGGAAGGAGTATATGAAACACGAAAGACTTTCTGTAGTGTTCAAATCTAATATAGAGCAAACCCCGAACAATTTCAGGTGACTTTGAAATCTATACTAATGCCTCCTTTGGCTGCTGAGATAACAAAGCCTCCTTTGTTCCCTAAAAATAATTTATGGTTTCTACCTTCAACACTGATTTTATTCCTATTTTACCAACTGAAAAAATCTACAATATATAGGCTTTTAAGGATGTATTTCTAATTAGCATTTGCATAAGATGAAAGCATTTCTACTTTACATTTCATCAACATGACTAACAGCACTGTTTTCATCTATTAAGCAAATTATGTGTAATAACGTTTGTGTTCTTAAAGCAGTAAATAAAAAAATAGGGGGGGAAAAATCAGTTCTTTGCATAAAGGGGAAAAAATGGGAGAGCTGATCAAATATAAATGATACATCATAAGAGTAAAAATTTACTGAATTACTGCTGTTTTCAGGGGAGGTACAATTAATTCCAAGGCAAGAAAATAGATTCACCTACAGTATCATTAAAAACAACAACAATCCAGTAACTGATCTTTGCTTGGTCATTCTGAAGCACATGGAAGTTATAAAGTGCAAATGATTCTACCCAATGCATTTTCTGATATCCACATGAACAGCCCCATAAGGGCATTAATTCTAGGATTTATCTACACTGTTGAGTGCTTTGTTTCTTTCTTTCTTTGTTTGTTTCTTTCTTTCTTTAATGTTTATCTTCTAAAGAACTTGTACTCCTTTATTAATTCTCCTTTACATTATGTTGCCTAAAGAAAAGAATTACACCAGAAAAGAATTGTTTTCTTTATCTTGTGGTTATTTTTTTAAAAACCAAACCTCACCACTTATGAAATGAAGGTCTTTACCTTTACTTTTGAAAGAATAAAAGAATGTGGTTTTACTAACTTATCATATGTGACCTACAAAATTAAAAAAGCAACTTTTTCATGTCAGCTTTGAAAAACTATTGACATTCACGGGGGGGGGGGGGGGGGGAAATGGGTCTATTAAGCATCAAATTAGACATACAGTTGGCCCATGGCATCCATGGATTCAACCATCACATCCTGAAAAATAGGACTGCTTGACTTACCGGCTCATGCCCGTTGCTGTGGTGGAGAAGCCGTGGCTTGTCAGCAGTGTCCCAGCCCAGTGGAGCCCCAGCAGGCCTTGCACAGGGCTTCCAGGCTCGGACCTGGCTGGAGGACCAGAAGGGGGAGGCACTTCCACCCGGAGAAGGGACTTCATGTCCCAGAAGGCACCGGGAGGGCGGACGTTCTCTCCAATTTGGCGGGGTCATCACCAGGTGAGGTCCAGGATTGGTGGAGGGGCTGGGAAGGAGGGCTACCACCCTATCTTTGCCACTCATTGGTTGTTGGGCCTATTTATGGCCACACGATGCCTGTGGATGGCACCATTACAATGGCTCTCGATGCAGAAGGACGAGAGCCGAGCGGGGAGGACTACTGAGAAGACAATCTGGGGAGCGGTGACAGTGGCAGCAACAACAGCCCTCCCCTCCGAGCCAGACCAAAACCAGGGAAGGCGAGAGGCGGCAGTGTCAGTAGCGCAGCCCCCCTTAGCAGTGAGAGCACTTAAGGGCCATAGAGTGCCCCAGGCCTCAGAGGCTGGCAACACTGCCTTTTTGGTGCCTCATCTGCCCCCCCCCTCAGCAAAATCCCTTCAAAATGCCAAAAACAGCCAGTGGAGCCAACCTGCTCCACAACTCCCAAGCAGAAAAGACAGAGGCCTGCGGAGCCACCAGTTCAGGTGGCCCCAAGGCCTAAGAGACCATGGGTGGCGGCCTTGCTAACGGCCGCTGAGTCACCTGCTCCTTCTTCAATGAGTTGGGATGATGCACTGGGTGACTTAACCCACACCATTTAAGCCCTATTGGAAAAGATTAGCAAGGTCAGAGGGTGAGGCTGTACTACAAAGAGAGGGGAAGGACAGTGGGACTCCTCCTCAAGCAGTTCCAGTTCAGCTAAATCATCCACTAAATGTGGGAAATAGGGTTATGCTGTCACAACTTACTGTGGTGAGAGAATAGGTCTTGGATTTGTTGGGTGTAGCACTGGCTCGGGAGTCAAATGGGGACCTGGGGATGCTGAGAGCATTGCGATGTTGCCATTCTGGGGGCAACATTGATTCAGTGTCCATGGTGACAAGGGGCAGAGATGCAATTAAGTGATCAACTGGTTACTTGAGATGTGGACAGGCTTTAACTGGTCAGCCCTTTTGTCACCTTGAATCTTGGCCATGACCACGCAATTGGGTTCATTGATCAATCTGAGATTGCTGGATGACAGATCCAGACCTCATGATTTGAGGCCAACCCTACACTATAGCTGTTGTTGCCTTTTCCTTCCAACTGTGGTGTGGTTGGTGGTCATTCTTGCAGCAGCTCCTCCCCATGTCAATATGGATATGGATAAACATATGTATTTTTTAAAATTCCAAAAAATAAAGCTTGATTCTACAATTTTATACAAAGGATACCATTTTACTATGCCATTGTACATCATGGGACTTGAGCATTTGTGGATTTTGATATCCTGGAACCAAATCCCAGTGGATATCTGGGGCCTACTTTATAACTGAATATTTCTACATAATAATTACATGGAAGTGTCAGTAGATTTCTTCATCAGATGCCAGTTAAATGCACATCAGCACTTAAAACATGGTATCTTAAAAACTTGCTTTATGTTTGCTGCATGCAGTATAGAAACTGGCATGAACAGTTTGAGCATTAGTACATAGTTTTATACCAAAGACTCAGTTTTCTGTACTTTCCTTTTTATATTGACACATGAGAGAGTACATTTACCACTGCCTAAAGACAGCAGCAGGTAAAACAAACTTGCCTAATATCATCCCTTGGTAATCTAAAGCTAAACTGTGGTTCGGCTTCTGCTAATCAATTTATTCAGTCCATTTGCTACAGACAGAAAAGAAAACTACAGTACTTGAAAATAAGCACAGGGGTCTTCTGAATGGCTTCTAAAAGAATGTTTGCTGTGCATTTGAAATCTGAATCTCACTGCCGCTGACTGTGGCTCTGCACAGGTCTTTTTTCTTTCAAACTAAAGCTTTAAAAGTCAGCCACTAATCTACCTCGAACGTTTCCATTAAATTCCTCACCCACTGCAGCTCCACATCAGGAAACATAACCCCAAGCCTAATGGGATGCCAGCATGGTTAATGAGCACAGTTAAGAGAACCCTTACAGACAAGAAACATTATTTCAGAAAATGGAAATTTTGTCCATGAGGGCAAGAAACGGCAACACAAACTTTGAAAAGAGAAATGCATGCCATACGCAGGCACACTATGCGTGGCACAACAACTAAAGTAATGGCATGTGTGCCCCGACCCATGAACATGCACCCCATTGTTTGCACTGATTTCCCCTTATACGGGGGGATCCAGAATGGATCCCCCGCATAAGGGAATGGCCTGCTGTACAAGCAAACAATAAGGCAGAACAGTTGAACATACATTCTCCATCTGTTGTTAAACTGGGCTTCCATTAACACTTACAACTCGCTATACTATCAAGAGTGATGGGTGTTGCAGTCCAGCAACCCTGAAACACATGCCCTACCCCTCCAGCTAGAGATGGAAGAAAATGAGCAGTGAAGTCCAGCAACTTCAACAAAATAACTGCATACATCAGATGCAGGAAAATAGAGCAGAGCAGTTAGAGGAATAGCAAAAGAGAATAAGGCAAATTTGTCTTCCCTGTGGAGGATATGAGACAGATATCCATCTTTGGATTCTTCCAAGGAAAATAGTCATAAGAACAGAGACAAATCATGGTGAGAAGACATTAAGTTATAGGCTTATATGGCAAATTAAAAATTAAATAAGCTACACTAAACTAAACTAAACTAAAAATTAACAAATCCCCAGATTCAATTTTTAATTAAACTCAAAAATAAAACTGCTGGTTTGCTAACAAAAATATTTAACTCGCAGGTCTTCCTCCCATGGGTGCAGAGAGTTACCCCATGGCCCTTCTCCATTACTCTTGTCCCTAAGGCCAATGTGACTTTATAATCCCATATCAACAGATAACTCCCTCGTTTTCCTCAAAGCAGCACATAATCTAGCAGCTGAAAAAAAAGATAAACACAGAGCTCCAGCACACCTGCTCAGAGACTTCACCTACACAAACACTAAGGACCAGAACAGACGAGCAGGAAAGAGTGGCCTGGGTCTGCTCTGGCCAGAAGTGGCTCCAAACCCTGCTGACTGCATGGCCCACTCTCAAAGTGGGCTGTGAATGCAAGGACCAACAGGAGTTGGATTATCCAAGCTCCTTTTTGTTCCGGTCCAAAGGACCACAGAGCAACTTTGGCACAGCTTCTCGCCATTGTGGAGGTGCATGTCATCTAATTGGCATGCCTCCAAAGCAGCTGAAAGCCACTTCTTTCTGTCCGTCTGTTTCACCTCTTAGTAAACATCCATTGTCCTGTCTGTTCTCTCTGTTACCATGAGCCCAGTACTTTGCTAGGCACACATATTTCATTAATAGTAAATTGCTGTTTAAAATTACAGGGCAAGCAGGATAAAACTACACAAAGGAGACAAGCCCTTTCCAGTAGCAAGCCCTGAGGTGTTAATTCTAATGGTTGCAGCTAATTGTGTTGAAAACTGAAAAGAAAACTTGGGGGAAGATAGTTTCTGAAACAAAGCAGAAGGCTTTTGGGAGGAGGACCTTTAGTTCAATAATCTATGCATATGCAGCGAAACACTGAACACAGCAAAAGGGCCAGATGCATGCTGTAAGGTTGGGCCTTCACTTCCTCACCTGAAGGCAATTAATACTGGCTTCAGGCAACAAAAGGAGCAGTTAGTGACAGGATTATAATAAATATAATTGAATTATATGTCCAAAGAAATTAGCAGCTGCTTTAAAAATATGTACGAGTGCTATTTAAAAAATAAATCAGTACATATTAACAGCAAATTCACCAAATGTTTTCCTTAGCTTGCAATAAACCTAAGCATATAAATTCACTACAGAAGTAAAGAAGTAGAGATACTGAATGTTATTAGAAGAAACCAAGCAGCATTATTTCTATATCCGTAACTTAATACAATGCACATGTATAACAAAAGAAAAAAGTTACCAACCAATGAAAATCAAGAAGAACCTGGAAAAACACATTTTCAAAGAACCAACATATAGTAATATGTATAAGATATTCCAAAGTGAATTGGAATGGAGAAGAAGCAAGCTGTATTAGATTATGATGGAATGCAAATTAAATGACTTTCAGGAGTCCTGCCGCAGGTAAAAAACAAAAGGAAAATTAGAAGGAAGTTCTAAGGTTTCACCAACAAGCTGCCCTCTCTTACTTTGCTTTGAAGAAAAGTCATGTTTTCATGTGTTCATGATTATTGTTAATGACTGCTGAAGAGATGGGCCTGAGCCAAAGCTATGTATCTGAACAGCTCCAAAACTCCAGGAGAGAGCTGGCTTTGAAATGATTTCCTACACCGCGGGTTGATGCAGAGAACATGACTAACTTAACATTGCTGCTACCACTAAGGATTTCACCTCTAATATATCATATGGAGTGGAACCCCTGCTTCCATGAATGGGTGAAAATTTAATTCACACATAACTGTAACATAGGACATTCTGTTTGATGTACAATGAATTCAAACAAATTAGTAACTTTTATTTTGTACCTGATTGTTAAAAAAATCAAGGAGATTAAAAGTTGAGGTCAAACTCTCTTGAAGAACTAAACAGAAAGTTATTATAAATTCTAAATACATCTTTGGGTACTTTTATACTTGTATTATAAATCTCCAACAGTTCTAAAATTCTAAAAATAAAAGCAATTTTGTTCTGCACTGCCAAAAAAGAAAAATAACTTCTCTTTAGGTGATGAATTTACTGAGATAAAGTGCTCTACTCATGAAGACACTAATCAGGTAAACTATTGGCATTTGAAAAGATAGACAACAATATGCCCTTGTGGGCCGAGGAGATATGGAAATACTTTAATAAACAAATAAAGAAACAAACCACATTAAGACTTTGCAATGTCCCCAAAATATTTAGTTATGACTACAACTAACATTTTCAGAACAAAAGCTCGCTGATATGCATTTACCAAGAGCTTAATCTGTTCAGTGTGTTGTTTTTTTACCACGCAGGGTACACAGAAGCCCATTTTCCAGCCAAGAAAGCCCCTTGTCCTCCACCAAATGTGATGTTGTACCCCATCAAACACTTCAAAAGTTTTTGTAGTGGTTTTGCCCCCCCCCCCCATGTAGCAGGAGATCCCATGTAGCAGGAGAATGAAAAAAAGGTCCCCCAGTCATCCAAAATAAATAAATAAATATAAACAGTGATATAATGTCATTTGCAGTTGTATCAGAGTCCTGGAGGAAGGTGCAATGTTGGAAAAACAGTTCCGGTCTTCCTTACTGTTGCTAGGCCTGAGAATCTATGCCATATATGCGACTGTCAGGAGAAGGGGGGGAAATTGCATTAAGTTTCTATTATACTAATGACTACCCTGGTTCAGGGGAGTCAATAGTAGTGTGTGTGGCTACAGACTGCATCAGGTGATACTCTAAGGGGGGGTTGAGACCACTGCTCCCCAAATGTCTGATTTTTGGCAGAAATGGACTACGGTGTTCACTCATAGCTTTTAAAATCCTGAAGCTCACAAGAAAAGGTGTGAGTGGGGCAAGGCTCAGTGGGTGAAAAAAAGGAGAGGGCTCAATTTGATTATTTTACATTTTGCTCTTTTAAATTTTTCTTTAAAAAATCACATCTTACCAAATTTCCATTTTAATCACATGATTATGTAAACGTAAATACATTTAGGCTGTTTTTATGATATTATAATTTAAAGCGATATTTTTAATTTCGCTAGTTGTTTATGTCACAACTACTGCCATTACATTCAGTGATATAGGGAATTACAATTTACAAGTAACAACAATACAAAAAAACATTAATAATGATTGTGTATGGTGTAGTATGGCAGAAGGTCAATGGGGGGTGACACCATAAGTTACTGCACAGGGTGACATCAACCCTTGTGACACCGCTACCCTGGTTAGTGCTTTAATGGGACACCACTAAGAAACACCAGGCTCTGTATGCTATATTTCTAAGGAAGGAATTGGCAAAATCACTTCTGAGTATTCCTCACCTAAAATTAATTGAGTCACCACAAATCAACAGGGAACTTGAAGGCACATACATGCCATTAGAGTCAGAAACTGTAGGAAATACTATTAGCAAAGAAAATATTATACAGTTGTTTGGTAGACCACCCTGGCACACAAGTGACTTAGTTTGTTGCTGTGTCCTTCAAAAGAGAATATTTTAGCAGTTAAAGGGTCTGTGCCACCCCTTTTCATGCTGGATTGGGGCCAGGCAGCCCTGTGGCCCCATTCCGGCATTTTTCCGGGCCACAGAGAAGTGGCATAATGCTTTGTGGCCTGGAAAAGGGGTGCTGCTTCTCTGTGGCCTGGAAAAAGGGTGCCCCCAGACACCCCGGTGCTAAAGAGGAGAAAGGGGCAGCCCCTTTCTTCTCCGCATAGTTGGAGCAGCCGTTTGCTCCTTTTTGCGCTGCTAGTAAGGCACGATAAGCACCCTCTAGTGGCATGGTGACATGTCCTGTGCGATGCATCATTTGGACACACGCCCTGTGTGGGTGGGGCCGCACAATTATGGCTGCGCCTACACATGCTAGGGATCGAGAGTGTGTAGTTACCGTGCGTTCCCGAACCCTAATATCGGCGGCGGTACACCACTTTGTGCCTGTGTGTATCGAGCAAGTTGTCTCCTCCAACATGGCACTTACCAAGAGTGTAAATATCCCATTATGACTACTAACTGGAGCTGGCTGTGTTTTATAGTCCAACTCTTCCTGAAGATACCATGTTGGGGAAACCTGCTCTTAGTTTTAATATAATAATAATAATAATAATAATAATATTTATTTATTTATACCCCTCTTCTAACAATGTTTTTTTGGTTTTGCCACCAACCTGCTAAATCTCTTCTCTTCTAACCAGCCCCATTTACCCCAGGCACGCCCTTCAAAAGTGAGGAACTGAGGGAATGACATGCAATTTTAGAGGCATCAAAACAAGGAGGAAGTGCCTATGAAGCTGCAATGTGCCATACTATTCCACTGGTGGCGCAGTGGTTAAATGCCTGTACTGCAGCCACTCATTCAAAACCATAAGGTTGCGAATTCAAGACCAGCAAAAGGGCTCAAGCTCGACTCAGGCTTGCATCCTTCCGAGGTCGCTAAAATGAGTACCCAGACTGCTTAGGCAGTATGAAGTGGTATATAAATGAAGCTTGTTTATCCCCCATGCTGTTATATTTATATAAAATCACTGGATGAGGTCATTTTTACTTCTGGGGCTGGGTGACATCAATATGCTCATAACACTTGGCTTTATTTCAACTTGCCACAGGAGTCATCTGAAGATGATGGACCAGTACCTACTATAATAATTGGGCATGAACCAGTATACTGAAGGTGAACCCTGATATGATGGAAGCTTTGGGGACTAGTTGATCCCAGGGTGTAGGAACTGGGTCAGTTACTTACCCTATAGTTAAAGCTGGTTTGCTTGAGCTATCCCCCAAAGGAGAAAGTACACAGCTTGGGAATGCTGCTGAATCAGTTTCTGTTGCTGGAGGCCCAGGTAGACTTCATGGTCTGAGTACAGTTTTAACTGTAGCTACATCCTTTCTTGGCCAGGAATAATGAGTCTGTAGTAGCTCATGCCTCAGTAATTTTGCAATTAAATTACTGGAATGCACTCTAAGTGGGATTCCCGTTGAAGATAACTTGGAGGCTGCAGCTAGTGTTAAATACAGAAGCCAGACTGCTGACTGGAATACCACAGAGTCATAAACTAACACTAATCTGAAATCACACTGACTGGCAATATACTTCTGGGCTCAATTCAAGGTTTCATTGATGAAAATTAAATCCCTCAGCAGCTTGGTACCTCAATATTTGAAGGAATGCTTCTGCCCATATATACTTGCTTGAGGACTGAGGAGTACTGGAAGAGCATGTGATGTTATAGAATGACCAGGGGAAAATTTGTTTCAATTATTGGAAGTAATATGGTAAAGATCTGTTGAAAGGAGTGAAAAGGGTGGAAGGTTGGGAGTGGTGGAATGAGGGGATTTGAATAAGGCTAATGTATGACAATTGGTGAAGAGGAACAAGAGTAGTCTGTCAGGGGTTAGTTCATGAGTGGAGTTTATAAGAATTTGAGTAGTTAAGAGTTAGAGAACGACTGAGTCAACTAGGAGATCAGAGGGAGGCATGGGTTGAAGTGGGAATGAGAGAGGGTGAGAGGTGTACTGAATGTTTAATTTGTTATGTCATTCTGTTAATAAATACTCTTATTTGCAGTATATACTCTTTTGGCCTCTAAGAACCTTATATATTAGAAATCTCGTGTTCAAATACTGTCTGTGGTGGCAGCAGCTACTAAAGAGAGATGTCTGGTGAGGATAGCAGATGAATGATATCTCGCACAGGAACCACAAGAGCATCTAGGAGGTCGCCACAGTTGGTGGCCATGGCTGTAAAACAGGAGGCAAAGGTGGGGATAAGGGATAGCCCTCACATTTAGTAGATGAGATTAACTAAAGTCTTCACATTGGATGGCAGCAGAAATATAAGTAAAACATCACAGAGTGCTCCTCTGTGCCCAACCAGTGGAAACAAAACATTGTTCAGGAACATGAGAAATAATAAAATAAATAAAACTTTTATTTATGTCCCGCTTTTTGTTAAAAACAATCAAAGCAGCTTACAAGAGTTAAAATACATCCATATATACAAAGTATCCCCCCTTAAAAGACAATTAAACAATATAGAATTTAAAATTACACAACAATTAAAACCAATAAACGTGGCAGAGTCATAATATATATCTGGGGGGGGGGGTGTGATCACCACATGGCCGAGTAGTTTTTTCTGGAAAGGCCTACCGGAAGCTGTCTAAGTTGGTGATTTGACAGAGCTCGTCCAGCAGGACCTGAGAGTACAGGGCAGATTATATGGATGTAGGCGATCTCTTAGATAGGTTGGGCCCAAGCCATATAGGGCTTTAAAGGTAATAACAACACCTTGTGGTGTCCCTAATGTTAGTATCACTTGGTTCAAGTGCCTAGCGCTGCTGGGGGTATGCCAGCTGGCCAACTGCCCACCCATGGCTGCAGGATGGATTGGCAAGTGAGGCACAGGGAAAATTGGGAAGGATCACATGCAGTTGCCCCTCTTTTCCTGGTGCCTTTGCCAGCTCAGAATATTATCCCCTGCATGCCCCCTCTGACACCGAGAACAGAGTCTGAGACACACACACACACACCAGTTGTAAGATGTCCTTTCCTTTGAGGACAAACTGGCACAGATGCTGGCTTCGCTTAATCACCAAGTTACAACATAGTTTCAGGATCAAGAAATTTTGCATGAATCTCTTAATGTTTTAAACTGTTTTGTGAAATTGTTTGAAGTGCTTTTAGAATTTTATTACCTTTTTTCTATAAATTAATTTTTATTACACAGTACATAATACAAACTATACAATCCACATTTCGTAATATACTTTTCTCCACTCTCCTCCCTCCCAAAAACAGCACTGAGGGAAATAAATTCCAATCAAGTTAACAATCATTATCGGAGATGTGGAAAATATAATTCATTATATATTTTTACTTCTTAAATCTTATTACCAATTTAAATTGTTCTAACTTGTTTTAAGCAAGTTTTTCTGAATGCTGCCCTGAGATATTCTGATATAGGATAGGACATAACTATTTTAATAAAAGAAATGAATGCATTAAAACGCTCCAAAATTAATTATAATATATTGCTTTTTACATCATTCACACTGATGTTTTTGAAATGTAATTCCAATATGCCCTCATTGCCCCCCCCCCATCCAAAAATTACTGGTAGCTGTATCACTTTAATTTCTTACTTCCATCTCTGCAATGACATATGTTTTTAAATAGAAACTAAAGTTTGAGTTTCTAGTTACACAATAAGCAGTTATCTTTCTTTATTTTTTGTATTCTAAGAGGAGAAAATTCAGTTCAAATTGAGTTTAAACACAGGATGGCCTATCTCCCATCCAAAGTTTGGGGGAAATGGGTCATATTTTTAGTTGCCTATGTGGAGACGTAAGGCAGGCAAAAAGCTAACTGGGAGACAGATTAATGCAAAGGCCTACAAAACTTTCACTTGTGCAAACAGTGCAATCTTCAACCTTTTAGCATGATTCCAGTTCAAGCCTCAGAGGAGAACATCCTCAATGCTTCTGAAACAAGAAAATCAGCCCACTGACAACCACTACAAAGGGGAGGGATGACAACTATTTCGCTACAAAGTATCTCACGCTACACTGTGGCTAATTGTCAGGCATATGAGGAAGAGAAAATTATTTTTAATATTTAGAAACTTCAGACCCAATCTTGTACATAAGAAGATAAATGTGACCATATATTTAGCAACTATACTATGATTCTAGGAGTATAATGCCACTCTAATAGTAACATTGTTAGATGTGGTTATTGACATGTGGAGGCCATACTGGGTATAAATTTAATTAAGTTGTATCAGTAGGGATGGTTTCCATTTGTAATGTTTCATTAAAATGTAGAACAGACTTGAACTAACATTTGCTTTGAATCCACTGTGGTTTTTCAGAAACACCAAATTAAAATGATTTCTAAAGGCTCAGCTAAATCAAAAACAAACACACAGCTTAAACTTAGTGTGTTTCATGTGGAAATACACCATTAATGAAACCCGTTATAAGAACTGTACCTCTATCATCAATCAACTCACCTCATTCCAATCTAAAGATGCTTGTGTACCCATGTCATTTACACTACCATTAGTTCTCTTCCTGCCTACTGTTCTGGTGTAATACCTTTAAAAACAGTGAATATTTATTAGACTTTCCAGGGTCTTATTGGAATAACAAGCAGATATTGTAGCAGATGCCAGAACCATGACAAAAAAGATTAGGACCACAACTACAATTCTGTAAAGTGAAGGTAATGTAACATCAAAGCTCCTTTTCAGGCCTTACAGTACCTTGCAAGCCCAAGATAAAGAATTTTAGGACACCTTTCTATACTAGTTTTCTTCAGCTGTCATCACAGGTCAACGTTTGTTTTCTACTGCTATACATCACTCCAAGGTCATTATCAAAATGCATTAGCAAATGGACCATAATATGAAACTAATGAATGAAATAAGTTTATTTTGGTCATATTCCTTTAAACAAAAGGTACAAAGTCATAATCTAAATGATGTAAACTTTTTTGGGAGAACTTAATCTTAAAAGGTAGTATGTAAGTACTTTAGATAAACAAGAAAATTCTCCAAAGTCTGTTCCTTAGGCAGAAGTAGCTAATTGTGAGTAAACTGCACTGAACTCAATGGAGCTTGCTTCATAGTACTGTAGGCCAATTCTGTTTATATGTATGCAAAAATATTTTTTTCTGAGATTTAGACTGATTTTAGTATTGTTGTGGTTTATTTTACAGCATATTTTAACTTGTACTCTGGTGCAAATTTACTGTACAGTGTGCCTGCCCCATATGTGGGCGTGCCATGGGCAGCTTTCAGCTTAAGCTGCACTGCTGGAAAAACAATGGAGCATGCATACACCACACCACACCGCATACACACGCTCCATGGTTTTCAATAGGACTTGAGCATACATGTTTTTTTTTCCTTACACAGGGGGGTCCTGAATGGATCCCCAGGTAAGGGAAGGCCCCACTGTATTGTTGTTTCAAACTGTACATCACTCTGAGGGCTCTGGTGAGCAGAAAATCAATGTATAAACAAAACAGGTGACAGGCTGCAATTCTGTAGATACTTACCTCTCAGTAAACTCCAGTGAACTCAATGGATCTTGCTTCAGAGTGCACATGTATAGTCCAGTAACACAACAACATATATATGTCAAACAGAAATGAAAACTAGCAACAAACTCTGTCTATTACACTGCAGTTGTCCCTTCTGATTCGCGGTCTTGCTGTTCACATGCTTGTCTTTTGCGGATGGCAAGCCAGGAGGAACATAATGGTGCACGCGCATGAGTGTGCCCACATTGTAATCAATGGGGCTTCAATATTGGCAATTTTCCAAATTGGGGGGGGGGGTCCAGAACCAATCCCCCGCAAATCGTAAGGGACAACTGTACACACAGAGTAGGCAGCTCTGTAATTCCATTCATGAGTTATACCTTTTAAATTATTCAAGAATATTTCAACAAATCCTATCCAAACCTTAGTAAAGATACTTTTGGGACTACAACTTCAAGAATGCCCCCAAACCTGTACTGTCACTTAGATTCTTAATAACTGTAGTCCAAAAAATTAATTTTTCCTAACTCTGATCTTAAGCTGCCATAGCTATTACAAATTTATCACCCTTGGTCCACACAAAATCACACATTACTTTTGGTGATACATTAACTTTCTTAATCTTCACTTATTTTAAAGTGATTTGAAAAGTCCAGTAAAAATTTCAACAGCTGAAATGCACATTATGCTTTGTTAGCACTTTTTGAATCCTCTGTGTGACAGCACATACTCCTCTCCTAAGTTATGCAGGAAACTATTTGCAGGAACATTAACTGCTGTTCTGATTTTTTAAAAAAACAAACAAACAACAAACATTCTGTACATTCTTGCAAAATTTCTTGCAACATGCATCTGAAGCTAAAGGCAGAGAAAAGTGAAACAGCACTAATTATTTTTAAAGTATCTAGAATACTAGCTTCATTTAAATTACTCCAACTTCTACAGATTACTACCTGGGATAGTCTGCCCTTGGCAGTATTATTATCTTACAAAGTATAACCTGATAAAGAGATCAGCTGTCTCAGTTACATTATCAAGTGTATTATATCAGAGGGGGTTTCCTGTATAATCCACAAATGGCAAGCCTCTTTCAGCCTGAGACCTGAATTCAGGTTTACAGAAATTATCAGAGGCTGCTGTGAAGTGGTAGGCAGGGCCAAAAGCAAAACTGTGGAACCTCAAAAACCACCACATTTTTGTTTAAAGGTTTTATTACCTGGAACTAACCTTTTAGATTGGGAAACCCTATACCAAACACCTATGGTGGCATGAGGCTCTCTAAGCTTCCTAGAGAGCCAGACCGGGATCCCAGGTAGAGTGTATTTGGCCCCAGGGCCTGGGGTTCCCACCCTAATCTAATTCACCAGTAGATCCAACTTGGTTTTAGAAAATCATTAAATCCATTTTGAAGGTAATTTCTCTGTTTGAGTCATCGACTGTACAGTTACTTTCTTCTCACATTTTTATGAAAAACAGGTCGTTCTTTAAAAGCTGTGCAATGGATGTATTATATACTACAAATTAGCCACTGTAAACCAGTAATAGAAGAAAAATAGAAACAAATATTCCAGACAATTCAGGAAACAAGTTTATTAGAGAACATGATCTTTTTTTTAAAAAAGGTTTTCCTTAACATAGCATTTATCTTCCTGAATCTCTTCTTCAAATATGTGAAATATTCTCAAATTATAATTACCAACTACATACACAAAGTGAAAATTCTATATCCAGATTGAAGAGTTTTTATATCAGTGCTTAATACAGAGACCACAACATAATTGATTCTATCACAAAAGTAAAGATCTCTGTATCTATGTTATAATTTGAAAGGCATGAAAAACTCAACAAAAAAGAAAGAAAAGAAAAAGAAAAAGAAAGAAACAAAGAAAAGAAAACTAAGATACAGTTGGCCCTCCTTATCCATGGGTTTCTAATCCCCAGATTTAAGCAACCACAGCTTGAAAATATGCGGGTGTGCTTTACGTGGCTTCCAACATACGCTGGAAGCCATGCCAGAAAAAATCCTGATGCCCCCCAGAAGAAGTAATGAGGCACATGCCCGCAGCACTCATCCCGCACTGCAGGCACGAACCCCATTACAGTGGACCCTTGTTATACACTGGGGCTTGGTTCCAAGATCCCCCGTGGATAACAAAATCTGTGGATGCTCAAGTCCCATTAAATATAATGGCATAGCAAAATCGTGTCCCTTATCAAAAATGGAAAATCAAGGTTTGATATTTGAAATTTATACTTTTTTTGAACATTTTCAAACCGTGGATGCTTGAATCCGTGTATAGGAAATCCATTTATAAGATGGGCCGACTGTACTTCTAATGGGACTGGAACATACACTTTTTTTCCCTTATGCAGATCCCCATGTAAGGGAAGGGCTAACTGTAATACTAATTAGCATTTTAAGTCTTAATGTCCATGCTATTTGTTACACCTTTAGGTTCTCCCTGACAAGTAATGCCTAATAAACATGTCCAAGTTTGCCTAAAACTCAGCAACAAAAACAAAAGTATATCTGATGCTTATTGACTCCAGACAAAATTCCATTTAGGCCTTCTACTATTACAATAAAAGTTTTTTTCTAAATGACACATGTTTGCTATAGGAAAATCTGCTGATATTTTCTGATGGTATGGCAGCATGGCCCAAAAGCTGGGGCAGACTTGTAGTCACAAAAGAAAGAGGACTAGAAGGTTATTTATAGCGAGCCTTTATGTGAAAGAAAGACAAAGAAAGAAAAATCCAAAGAGACAGGAGATGGTTTCTTTGTGCTGCAGATTCATCAAGTCTTAGTAGAAATAATAATTATGTTATTATTTAAACTGCTAGTGACTTGGGGGTTTTGTAATTCCTGTGAGGCAAAACAGCATTTAGCAAGGTTTTTAGGAAAAACATTTTTTTAAAAAACAGAATAATCGTAATTCTGCAGAATTTTCTATGACATTATGTAGTCTGCCTTCCAGCAAAGTGTGGTCATATTAAGAAATTAAAATACCAATGGTCATGTCCATAATCAATGGCCAGATTCAGACAAAATGGGAAAACATGTTTTCCCATTACAAGAAAGAGTAGTGGACTTGTGGCTTACAGACATCCCACTCTGCTCTCCCCTGTACTAGGAGTACCTCGGAAACTTCTGCTTCCCATTCTAAACTAAACACAGCTGTCCCCATAACATGTGGATTAATGTTTCAGATCCTAGTTTACTATCACTGACCAGAAACAAACCACAGCTCCAACTTCAGACCTCACAGGGACTGTGATTAGTTTAATACAGGGAACATAAACCACTGATCATCTTTGGTTCAGAAAAAGCAGAAGGTATAAGGGAACATGATCAGAGGTTCCCCATAGATCATTCTGACGGTGGGTAAAACAGGATGATTACTACTAATGGTGGTCCTACAAGGAGTCATGAGTCGGGGTCAATTCAAGGGCAGTTAACAGCAACAACTGCACAGCTCACCAGGGAATCATTATGGCAAGAAAACAACCTTCCACATAAGGAGTTGGAGATTCAATGGCCAGTTTGATTAACCAAGCCAAAGTAAGCAATGTGTTGAATTTATTGAACACACTGCAAACTAAAATGAAGACACTAGTGAATACAGAGAAGAACTGGAAGAGATCTCATTGGCTACTTTCTTCTGCTTTTATTTCTGTTTATTTTTACATTTCAGTTCCTCAGTGGGCATTTTAGAGGGCATTTCCATTTTAAGTGTGACATCAGTCAGTACCTTTGGCAATTCCTCTTGATTCTAATTCTGCTACCACCAATTCAGCAGTCTTCTGACTTCAGTATCTTCAAACTGAATGGAGACAATTCAACTCTGAGAGGGTTAGTAGAAAAGGAGATGCAGTGGTATCAAGCCCAGTGTTCTGAAATTTGTGTGTACTGTGTATCAGTGGAATCTGAAATTCTACACTGATCTGGTATCAGTTGGAACAAAGTTAGAAGAGATGGTTCACAACATACTTCAAGGGCAATGTTTTTCTAAAACTGTGAGAGGCAAATCTACACTTTGACAAACTTTAGCATGAAGCTTAACTCTCTCTTTTTTCTAATCCAGGGAATAAATGCCAAGCAATGTTTATATACCATAATGTTATAGTATTCTCTGGCCTGTTACAGACTGCCAAAATAAAGCTGCTTCGGGTCTCTTTGGAGGTATGCTATTTAAATGATGCATGGCTCCTAAGAGTCCGGAGGTCACGCCAAAGCCACACTCCATTCCTAAGCACCAGAGTGCAGCTTTTGGTGCAGCTTCCGGATTCTTAGGATGCATGCATCATTTAAATAGCATACTCCAAAGAGACCTGGAAGCAGCGTTATTTTGGCAGCTGTAACAGGCCTCTGAGACAAAGAAGGCACTTTGAATGACTATCAGTGGGAGACACTTTAGGCGGCATTTACAACATTTTTTTTAAATAGAGGCTCTGGTGCCATAATAGCCCCAGGAACTTGGAGCAGCAGAAATACTACGAGAAAATAGAAAACTCCCAGCAGAACCCAAACCATTGTTAAAAAATATCTGTTACTTAAACAATGCACCAAAAAAACCTCAAAGTTTTGAGAATAACAGAAAAATCTCAGTGAGAAAAGACTGTGGTTTATTCATTGGTTCTTCAAGTGGTCATCTGTGCCCCTCCACATATGGGTTTTGCACCTGCACAGAGATCACAGACGGATTCCAGAGCTGAGTAGCTTGATGGGAAATAATCCACCCCCACTGCCAGTTGCATATCTCAAGCCCGCCAATCTAACTCCTCTTCAGTTTCAAAGCCTGCAAAAACAACAGGGACTTGAAAAAGAGGGAGGGTTAGGAGGGAACAAGATGACCACTTGAAGAACCAGTTAGAGGTAAGCAATGTGTTTTTCTTCTTTGTGGTCTCTGTGCCTCACACATATTGGTGACTCAAAAGCTTACCTGTAACTGGTAAGGAGGGTCAGGTCACTGAAGAATGGAAGAAAGAACAGCATGACCAAAACTGGCATCAGCCCTAGATCTGTAGTCCAGACAGTAATGCTGAATAAAGGTTGAGGGCTGCAACCAAATGGCAGCCTTGTATAAGTCAGGCAGTGAAGCTCCATGTAAAATAGCAACCAGGGAGGCGACGGTCCTACAATCTGGTATAGGGCATTTGGCCATCTCATGGGCTAGGCATATGGTTTGAACAATCCATTTTGAGAATCTTTGTGAAGACACAGCTTGGCCTTTTCCGGTGCCTCCATGACAAATGAAAAGTCTCTGACAGGAGTGGAATGCAGCCGAACTCTGAATGCAAGACCCCAGAGCATGGTGAATATCAAGGTAGTGAAGTGACTTCTCCAGACGAGATTGTGGGTTTGGGTAGAAAGTGGGATGCACAATGTCCTGATTAAGATGTAACTACTTTAGGTAGGAAGGAGATGTCGGGTCAGAGGATCAGTTTGTCATGGTGGAATACAAGGAAGGGTTCATCACAACAATGGGCCACGAGCTCAGAGGCCCTCCTGGCGGAGGTATCAAGAAGGCTATCTTTAGTGTGAGAAGGCGAGGATCAGAGGATGCCATTGGTTTGAAGCTGAGAGGACCAGCGACAAAGACTATGGTGAAGATGGAGGTGTCGATGGTGGATACAGATGAGTAAGGACTTTCAAAAACTTTTTGACAATTGAGTCTGTAAAGAAGGCGTAACTGCTGTTCAAAGGCAGTTGGTGGGCCACGACTGCAGACAGGTACACCTTGAGAGACAAAAAAGTGAGTCCACTTTCTCTCAGATTAAGGAGGAAGTACAAGAATGTTGATAGCCAGGCAGGAGAAGATGGTTCAGATCTGGAGTCTGCAAAAGAACAAAATCGTTGCCATTTACTGTATAGTTGTAAGCTGTCTTTATGGAGTCCTTTCCGGCTGCACAAAGGACTCAAAGAAGTTTGGGGCCCATTATGGGCCTATTCTCCAGGCAGAGAGTCAGAGAGTATGCAGGTCAGGGTGTTGGACTGGGCCTCCAGAGTGTGAGAGGAGCTCCAGTTGTACTGGTAAGGTCATGTACCATGTCTTGGACAGACAGAGGAGTGGTGCAAACAAAGGTTGTCTCGGCCAGAAAGGATCTATTAGGATAACGTTGGCCTTGGCCTCTGCCAGCTTCATTATCACCCTGGAAAAAAGGGGAAACCAAGGAAACATGTAGAGATGGTGTTGTGACCATGACAGGAGGAATGCATCTTCTAAAGAACCCTGGGTTTGTCTGGCCTGGGAACAGAATTGTGGACATTTGATGTTGAAGTGTGTCACAAACATGTACATCACCAGCTGACCCCATTTGAGTGTGACAAGACAGAAGGCTTCATCCAAAAGTGTCCATTCATGATGGAGAAGAGACACATAGTTGAGCAAGTTCACTAGTGTGTTGTTCTTGACTGCCAGATGGATCACTTGCTTGCCTGCCAGATAGATGTGGCGGGGGACACACCAGTTCCACAGTCTAAGAGCAAGACTGAGGAGCATGGAGGAGTGCATGCCTCCCTATCTGTTGATGTACCACACCTCAGTAGTGTTGTCCATGGTGAGTTGGCTTGTCCAGTGGAGAAGCATCCTCTCGAAGGATCAAAGAGCCTTGATGACTGCTAACAAAACCAGGGAACTGATGTGCAGGGTTGCCTCTGTTGGCGAAAGACCCTGTACCATAAGGCCATTGCAGTGAACTCCCCACCCCATCTCTGAGGCATCTGTGGTTAGTACACTGTGGTTAGTAAACCTTTGGAGAGAGAGTCTGAAAAACATACCGGCTAGGATGTTGTGGCAAGAGGTCTACCATGGCAAAGAGTCCAGTAAATGTTTGAGGACCATCAATAACATGGACTGGCTGTCATGAAGGGGAATGAAATGTCATAGAAACCAATGCTGGAGTGGCCTGAATCAAAGGCAGGCAAGGTAGATGACCACGGTGGTGGAAGCCATCAGGACTAAGAGCCGTATTTCTGTGCCATGCCAGCTGGGAGCTCAGTACTGAGTGCACCTGCCATATCAGGATGTTGGCCCAGTCCTCTGGTAGGAAGGTAAGTCCAGCCCAAGGCAAGGGTAGTCCCTATGAAATCAATTACATTTGTGGGATTCAAGACAGATTTGCTTGAATGAGGATGTTGTGGATGTTGTGAAACAGTGACTTATGAAAAGAGGCCATCTGTAGCCAATTGTCTAGGCAAGGGAAGATTTGGATGCCAAGGTTCATAGATATGAGACCACTATGGCCATGCATTGGCGAACACCCTTGGAGCCATGGAGAGTTCGAATCAAAGCACTCTGTATTGGTACAGGGAATCACCTATCAGAAAGCAAGAAATTTGCAGTGTTAAGGCCAGACTGCAATGTGAAAGTACACATCCTTTAGGTCTATGGATGCAAACCAACAGTTGATTCTCAGAAAGGGAAGAAGTGGAGGCCATAAAAATAAAAAATAGGCCTAAAGGGTGAAAGGGGGCAATGGGCTAGGCAGAACTATACATAAGTCCTTTTTAAAAAATTGGTAGATAATGGGATATAAAATACTAGATACTAGAAAAAGGCTATAAGAAAATGGAGAAAACACAAATAGTAAGAAAAAAGTGCTACTTAGCTGAGAGTGATCTGAGGCAACTAATTCTTTCAGCAAACGGAAATAAACTGAAAAGGAGGTAGCTTGGTGGGCTCGGGCATTGTGATAGGTGGTGAGGGCCAGGTATTCCCCGCCAAGCTACTCAGCTCTGAAAGAATTCGTTGGTGATCTCTGTGCAGTCACAGACCCATATGTGTGAGGCGCAGAGACCATGAAGAAGAACAGAAATATGCCAAAAACAACAGTCCCTGTGAAGTGGATGAAACAGTACTGATAGGAAACAGTACTGACATTTACAATTGGGGGAGGGGGAGGACAGAGGCACACCAGAAGACTTGCTCACCTCTATAATCTTCCAAATATTGTCTGAAGGCATAGGAATTCCTATCAGTAGTAATGTTTCTTCCAGCAGAGATATCAAGTCTCTGTACCAAAATTCTGTGATGTGGCTGGGGCCATAAGGCAAAACCCACTTGGTAATAAAATCCAAAACAAATTTGGGGTGAAATCCCCAAAGTTTCTGACAGAACCATGGCAAAAGCTATCTAAATTCATCTCAATCACATGTGTTTTAAAAATGCAGTAATTATAAGAGAAACACAGTTTTTGTGGTTTTTTCGGGCTATGTGGCCATGTTCTAGAAGAGTTTCTTCCTGACATTTCAGAGATGCCAGCCACAGATGCTGGCAAAACATCAGGAAGAAACTCTTCTAGAACATGGCCACATAGCCCGAAAAAACCACAAAAAACTATTGATGCCGGCCATGAAAGCCTTCGACTTCATATAAGAGAAACTTTTTTTTGTCTTTCCCTTTTTTCATTTTGAATACATCACACAAAAATATGGAAATTACTGATCAATCTGTACAACAGGACTAAAGGATAATGGATGAGAGGAGTTAAGTACGAACCTGTCAGCATTTCTGCTTTAGGGTACATCATTCATGTAGTCAACTACACAAGATCCCTGCTATCACCATGATTAGGACTGTGAGCACAACAGTGGAAAGGCTATTTTGCACACAGATTCTAGCTAGAATATTGTTAAAAATGTGTGATCATTATTATCAATTCTTTAACTATCTAAATCATTTAAACAACTCTTACTGCCATGAAGTCATACTATAGCACAAAAATAATTACTAGAATACTAGACCAAATATTTCAGGCAAATATAAGCAAATGAGATATGGGCACTCTACAAAGAGGTGAGCAAACAAAAAAAGCATAAAGCATAAATAACTTTCAAGTGGCTTGAAAGCTTAGTTTCCAAGACTATTCTACCATTAAATATAATTTTAACACCAAGCAAGGCATTTTAGCTAAGCTCTAAGAAAAATAAATTTGAGTGTCACATAAATGTTTGTGAGTAGAATCTGCAGCTCCAGGCTGCTACTGTTATCAAAATGTCTGCATATCAGGTAACTGAATTAACTATTTTTGCCGGGAACAAAGCGGACAGATAAATGAAACATCAAAAGCAAAATTAACTTTGGTTGCAATGTTACTACGAGTAAAATGAGAAGATTCTATCACACAAATTTGTTGTATTTTGTTCCACTATGTAACACTACTTTTGAATGATGTAACATCTTGCAACTCCTCAGATGTACGACAAAACTGTAGCTATCATTTCTTCAGTATCCTAAACAAGACAAGAAGGAGTGAATATTCATTGCACTCACAGTTGTACCACCCCCTGTTTTATGCTGATAGAAGAGATATTAGCAGGAAAAACAGGCCAAGAAACCAACAAAGACAAAGAGGAACATGGTACTCCTCGTAAAAGAAAGTTAGGGCATGGGTCAGCAATGGACTGCCTGCCCAATCCAAGCAGACTCTCTTGCAGATTTAGCAGCACTCACTGGGGAGGATACCTGCAGGGTCATGACTGAACCATGTATTTGTTCTATTCCTGTCCTTACTGACATTTCATTATTATGCAACATGTTCAAACAAGTGAAACAAGACTGGGTAGAGTATGAGCTCATATATACCTACTATAACAAAGATCTATCTTTTATAAGTGAGAAACAAATGCACACATTAAACTCTTTTTAAAGCTCAGTCATCTATGGGCCTCTTTAACAACAATCCTTGCCAAGTTATGAATGGCAGCACTGTGGTATGGATTAATGCCTAAAAGTTAAATTCAAACCATTTTGCTTCTACTGTTTTCATTTTAGTTCAAAGAAAAAGAAAATTACTGTTCCCCATCTGGCTCTACCCCTTCATTGCCTCACAAAGGGTTATTTCCCTTGATACTTTTTTCAAAAGTGCACTAAAGCAAGAAAAAAGTGTCAAGCACTTTCACTTGGTAGAGTTATTTTTAAAGCATGAAACTGAAAACTGGAGTTAATCACAATACAATATAACATTATTTCACAAATGCCGTGTTGAATACCTCTGCAACAGTAAAGCTTGTCTCAGTGCACTCACTTCAAAACAACTCCTTCTCATACTCTTAAGAGCTAAACAGCTGTCTAAAAGCTGTAGTAGAAATTCTGGGGTAACAAATTCTAATCTGACCTGAAACTCTGCATGATTTACAGATGACAGAACACGAAAGGTACAATACAAGAGTGGAAACCACATGTCCCTCCAGATGCTCTTCAACTACAACTGCAAGGAGCCCTAGGCACCATGGAAAATGGCGAGGGGATTCTGGGAGTTGCAGTGCAACTGCAACAGCAGGGATGCATATTGTAACTGCCACACTTGCCTCGGTAGATGTTTCTGTGTGCCAAATTTTTACTAAATGTTGTTATGTTGATGTCATGTCTTCCAATCAACTCCAACTTATGGTGAACCTCTCCTAGGATTTTCTTGGAAAGATTTATGGTGACACATGTCTTGATTACATCCCATTTCTGCTACTGTAATGCACTCTATGTGGGGCTTCCTTTGGAAACTGTCTGGAAACTTCAATGGGTCCAGAATGCTGCGGTCGGAATGCTGACTGGGGCCCGTTATTGGGAGCATATGTTGAAACAGCTTCACTGGCTACCAATTCATTTCCAGGCACAATTCAAAGTACTGGTCATGACCTATAAAGTCCTATATGGCTTAGATTTGAGAGATTGTATCTCCCCATACAAACCTGCTAGAGCCCTAAGATCTTCCTGCCACCATCACAGGCTTGCTTGGTGAGGCCACAAGAGGGAACCTTCTCGGTGGCTGCTCCCACACTCTGGGATGCCCTCCCATGGGAAGCTAGGCTGGCCTCCTCCCTGCTTGCCTTTTGTATGCAAGTTAAGATGTGTTTATTTAAGCAGGCATTTTAATATATAATCATGCTAGGGTGGCTTTTGTGTGGGGTGTGGGTGTTAGTTGTGCCTTTTAGCTTTTGTATATTTTTATGTGGTTTTATATGGTTTTTAGATGATGTAAATGTTTTATGTTCTTTTTGTAATGTTTTTAAAATGCTTTTTACCTGTGAGCCACCTTGGGTCCCTTCTGAGAGAAAGGCAGCATACAAATGAAATAAATAATAAACAATACCATATAGTCATGTACAAGTCGACCTCATGTAATAAGCCAAGGGAATGTTTTAGGGCCAAAACCGTGAATTTTGATATGATCCATGGATAAGTCTAGGGCCAAACTGAGAAGCATATAACAAAGGATCTAAAGGGCAAAACATCACTTCTTTCTCCAGATCTCTCCCAACCACGTAACACCACTTCCCTGGAGGAGAAGGTTTTATCATCAGATGGGGAAGAGAAGGGATATTAATTAGGGTGTTTGGTGGAGAGAGAAGGTTTTAACATCAGACTGAAAAGGTTAATCGCCTCTATGTGAAAGAGGCGATTAACCTTCTCAATCTGATGTTAAAACCATCTCTCCCTGCCTTGGCAGCTCTTTTAGAGATCACTGCTGAGGCACATGCTGAGGCACAGAGAGTGGGGCATCAGGGCAGTACTTATTTAGGACCGTTTTAAAGCTGTATTACTGTATTGATCTGCATACAAATTGACCCAGGATTTTAGGGTCAATTTTGGGCATAAATTTTCTGATTTATACTTGGTATGGTAACATTAAATAATATATAAGATTTATTCAGAGGAGGTTTTCATTGCCTTCCTCTTAAACTGAGAGATTTGCTCAAACTCACCCAGTAGGTTTCCATGGCTAAAAAGGTATTTTTATCCTGGAGTCCAGATACTCAATTGGTTGCTATGTGCCTTCAAGTTCACAGTGATTTATGGTGATCCTACCCTAGGGTTTTCTCTCAGCAAGATTTACTTAGAGGTCATTTGCCACTGCCTTCTTGTTAGGCTGAGAAGTGTGACTTGTGTGTAGACCCAGTAGGCTTCCAAGCCTGAACAAGTACTATCTCAAACTCATAGTTCAACACTAAAACCACTGCATCACCCTGCATCCAACACGTCCAACATATACCCAACAATACTGTCCAATATATCCAACATTAGCAGGGGACTTGTGCCAGTTTTCTTGGCACAGTTACATCTCTTTTAACCACTGTTAATCCAACACTGAAACTATTGTACCTCAGTTCTGGCACTACTGTCTCCCCACTAGAGTGCAGACTCCTACAAATAACAATCGAGTGGAAATAAATCAGTCTGAAAGCTGCAGAGCTTCACAAGAATCCAACTTGCCTTTCCAGAGAGGCAAGTTAGATTACACCTAGAAGTCAAGCAAAAAAACAACACAAAATCATAATATAAGTGCGTGCATGTATATATGTGCCTTCAAGTCGCCTGTTGACTTAAGGTGACCCCATGAATTTCCTAAGGATATAGGTCAGCAGTGACCTATTCTTGGGCAAGAAATACACATGCCTGTTCCTTCCTCTGAAATGAGGTGTACACTGCTGGAAAAGTATGGATTTCAGGTGGGCAACAGCTCTATTAAATGATTACTGGAACAGTTGATTTGCATATTGAGCAACATTTCCTTGCAAGTTTCCAAAAAACAAGACACTTCACATTTCACTACCAACTTAGTAGTTTGACATTAACCAAGATTTACTAAATATTTTCACCAGAATTGTAGCATGTTTTCTTTGAAGGCTGGTGGGGTTTTGCATTTTTTCAGAAATTAAATTAGTTTAAAGAAATTACGTAGGCAATATCTAAAAGACGGTAGCCAGCCCATGTGATAAGGCCTTTGAGGGAAGGCCTTCTCTCAGTCCCACCATCATCACAGGTACCTTTGGTGAGAACACAGGAGAAAAACTTCCCAGTGGCTGGCCCACTCCTTTTCCTTCTTCTGGCAGGCAAACACCTTTTTATTTAGGCAGACCTTTGATTAATTCAATAATGTGGCAGAAGCCTGCTGAAAAGTAACATGCTTCACATTTCCCTTTGTTGTTCTTACTGTTGTTGCTGCTGCTGCTGTGTATAAGTGAAATCTCTAATAAAAATGGCACATTGGCTTATTCATAAGCATCATGTTCATGTATGTTGTCTGTCTTTTCCCACCACAAGATGCTTATTAGTCTTTTAAACAAACCAAAGTCACAAGCCACAGTTTGTTGTTCCAGGAAGGACCAAATGGAAGCCACGTAATAGCATTTGTCCTGTAGCTCATTCATAATAAGCCAGAATTCATTAAACATCTGATTTAAAATGACCAACAAATTCAATCACTGTGTTAAGACATAACATGCTTATAGATGGGAAGCAAAAACACACTTTTGTGTCAGGGATGATGGGAGTTGTGGCTCTTCACCTGGCCTGGAACTCACCACCTGGTTGTGCACCACGCTGACCAGTTTTGGCCAGTTATTATATCTTTGCAAGAGTTGCAGAGAACAGGCTGAAGACCCCGACAAACTCTCCAAGCCTTCTCACTCTTGCTTCCACAGAAGTCTTCACCCTTCTTCACCAGGGTCCTGCTGGTTCTTGTAGCTTCACCCAAGACACCAGACAACTCAGTAGTCTTATATAAAAGATCTACTTTATTCTACTATATACACAGCTCCAAACAATACTCAACTCCTCACTCTCCAATCCAACTACTCACAACTACAACCCACACAATACATTGGGATGTATAGTCATTATTATAGCCAAATCATGGCACCACCTACTGTTTTCTG
>NC_056523.1:131916598-131926982 GCF_019175285.1 Sceloporus undulatus | reverse complement strand
CACACACACACACACACACACACACACACAGCCTAATCAAGTGTTTATAACACCAAGAAAATTTCAAATATTAAAAAACAATTTTGGAATAAGAGCATGATTTAATATTTAGCATCTTCCTATGTTAATATTAATGTGGGCCCTTGCTATCCACTGGGGTTTCATTCCAAGATCCCCCATGGATAACAAAATCTGTAGAATCATAGAATCATAGAGTTGGAAGAGACCACAAGGGCCATCCAGTCCAACCCCCTGCCATGCAGGAAATCTAAATCAAAGCATCCCCAACAGATGGCCATCCAGCCTCTGTTTGAAGACCTCCAAGGAGGGAGACTCCACTACACTCCAAGGGAGTGTGTTCCACTGTCGAACAGCCCTTACTCTCAGGAAGTTCTTCCTAATGTTGAGGTGGAATCTCTTTTCCTGTAGCTTGCATCCATTGTTCCGGGTCCTGTTCTCTGGAGCAGCAGAAAACAAGCTTGCTCCCTCCTCAATATGACATCCTTTCACATATTTAAACAGGGCTATCATATCACCTCTTAACCTTCTCTTCTCCAGGCTAAACATCTCCAGCTCTCTGAGTCGCTCCTCATAGGGCAAGGTTTCCAGACCTTTCACCATTTTAGTGACCTTTCACATATTCAAGTCCCACTGAATATAATGACGTAGCAAAATGGTGTCCCTTATATAAATGGCAAAATCAAGGTTTGCTTTTTGGAATCATCTATCTATCTATCTATCTATCTATCTATCTATCTATCTATCTAGTATTTTCAAACCAACTAAAAGTGTGTAAAAGATCCAATATTTCATTAATCACAATTATCATTTTGTTCCTTCAAAGCAAAACATCTTGTTTCTCAATGAAAACAGATAGTACAGGCTGAGCCTCCCTTAATTACAATTCCAATCCAAAATATTCCAAAAACCAAAACTTTTTTCATGTGTGGGTGAGACAGTGATAGCTTTGCTTTCTGATGGTGCAATGTACACAAACTTTTCATGCTCAAAATGATTTAAAATATTGCATAAAATTACTTTCAGGCTATGTGTGTAAAATGTATATGAAACATAAATGAACTTTGTGTTCAGACTTGGATTCCATCTCCAAGATAGCTCAGTGTGTGTGTGTGTGTGTGTGTGTGTGTATTGAAACACAGGTGTTCCATAATCCCAAAAAATCCAAAATTCAAAACACACCTGGTCCCAAGCATTTCAGATAAGGGATACTCTAGTTGCTTAACATACTGTAGGAGTAATTTAAAATTATGTATCTAGGTTGATAAGGTGTTGTGTTGTTGTTAAAAACCCTGTTTCAGTAAATCTGTATCAGGAAAAGATTATTTTTAACCTAACCAATCTGCAATTTACACAAATTCCACAAGAAGCAGGAAGATGAGCCTTTGTGCCTTAAAATAGGATCAAGAAAACAAGAACAGAAAAGCAACCATGCTGGATCAGACCAAGAAACTTTCTAACCCAGTATTCTTTGGCCATCCAGATGCCTGTCATAAGTCCTCAAGCAGAGGACACAATAGCACCCTCCTGTGTTTCCCAGCATTTCATACTGATATCCATTCCAACCCTGCAATTAATATGCAGTCCTAATATAGCCACAAATAGACTTTATGTGGATTTAACTGTGGATCAGAGACACTGTATTGTCAAAAGAGTAGAAATCTCAGTGCATTAGCAGTAAAACACAAACTCTGTCAGGCAGGTATCTTTCATGAATGATCCACAGTGGCTTAGAGATTCTTTTCACTATGCACTATGAAACTTTTAACTTGTCTGAGCAAAACTTAAATTGAATATTGAGAGTATTACATCATCCCCATAATTTTGTTTTTCTGCCCTGAAAATATCACTCAGTTTGAGTGATTTAATTTACAACGTCCTTACCCTCCCACTGAAGCTGGTGCCCTGGTGGCGCAGTGGTTAAATGCCTGTCCTGCAGCCACTCACTCAAAACCATAAGGCAGTGATGGTGAACCTTTTAAAGACCAAGTGCCCCAACTACAACCCAAAACCCACTTATTTATCACAAAGTGCAGCATCCCTCTGGCTTTCTAGTGACAAACTCTAGTGAACTCTGTGTTGGGACGATGGTGTGTGTGCCCACAGAGAGGGCTCTGAATGCCACCTCTGGCACATGTGCTATAGGTTTGCCATCACTGCCATAAGGTTTGCGAGTTCAATACCAGCAAAAGGGCTCAAGCTTGACTCAGGCTTGCATGCTTCCGAGGTTGCTAAAATTACCCAGATTGTTGGGGGCAATTAGCTTAATTAGCTTACAGTTGTTAAACAGCTTAGATACTGCTAGTTCGGTAGAAAGAGGTATATAAATGAAGCTGTTTGTATTTGAAATGCTTTTTTATAGATGGGGACACAAAAAACCCTAAAAACCTCCATTGCTTACTTTCATAGTACTTTATGTTCCTAACTTTGGCAGGATACCAAACCGCCCTATAGTACTATTGTATACGTACTGGGTTAGGAAGGGGCGGTGCTTCCGCACCCCCTAACCCTAGTACGTATTACCTACGTACAAGATGGCGGCGCCCCTTCCACATGGCGCCGCCATCTTTACGTACTGGACGCATGCGTCCAGACGTGTCGCGGCGCCTATGACGTTGCGAATGTGCCCGCGGCGCCTCGCGACGTCATAAAGGCACGCAAGAGCTCCGACAATGGAGCTTCTTTTTTACTCCGCGCGGGAGCCGCGCGGTTTGGCTGCTGCGGCTCCCACGCGGAGCAATGGCGCGGCGGAGACTGCCGCAAAGCGGAGGTCTGTATCCCGCCTTTGTCTCTGCCTAAAGCACTCTGTTGTTGTCTCTCTATCAATTCTTCTTCATTATTGTTTTAGTTGAGCTTATTTTTGGTCTCTATTAGGAATTAATTCTAGTTGGTCTGTCCATTATTCACATCAGAAATAGTTCAAAACAACTTTTGCCAACTACTACTTAAAATAAGTCTTCCAGTTACATTCACTGATCCAAACCAAATGTCATAAGATCAAACCTATTTCTTTTTTTTTCAAGTTCGAATGATGACATTATTTTGTTTTTAAAAACAACTGTTACAGGTATACTTCAGTTAATGAATGTTTGTATCTAAGCATTACTTCTTTAATATTTAAAAATACAGTTGGCCCTCCGCTTTGTGGGTTTTAACATTTGTGATTTGATTATTCGTAGGTTGCACAGCTGGAAAGTGTGTGTGGCCTCCTCCTCTGGCATCCTGGTCTTCCCCACCACCACGGGGGAAATGCCCAGGATGGAGCAACTGGAAAGGACATGTGTGCGCGTCTCCTCTTCCTGCTCTGTCCTGGGCTTTTCCTGTAATCTCTGTTCTTCCACTTTTGGGGGGGGGTGGTCTTGTGCCCTAAACCCCATGAGAGCAGACTGTAGTACCAAAGGAGAAAATAACATGAAAGATAGGGATTAATTCTGCCATCAGACAAAAGGGGCCAATTCAACATGCTATGCACACTTTTATTCAAAAACTACATAGGCAATGTGAAATAAAAAACCAGGTCCAATAAGACTTGCAAAAGCAAACAAAAATTTTCAATTTCTCGAGACAATCTGAAAATGTTTTCCAAAATGAATCTATGGATGGTTTCTTTCCCCCCCCCCCCGCACCCCCCAGCCCCAATTTATTTTATGGTTCCATTTTGGTGGTCAATCGTATAGATCTACACTTTGCTGCAACCTGGCTCCTAAATTCTCTTCTCCCGCCTTCCCTTAACATCCTCCACGTCCTGCTCTGCTAAAAATAATTACACCTGGCTAGAGACAAGAAGGAAAGGGGCTTTGGCAGGCATAAAAAGACTTTACAAAAAGGGATTCTTTCTCACAGAAGATATTATATATATCCCTTTTTTAAAAATAATAACTCTGCTTATTTCTAGTTTAGTCAGATACTTGAATATACTCCTTAATAACCAATATGTCATAACAGAGTCACCATGTCATTCCCTGAGGTATCTGTGAGGGTGCTGGGCGACTGGAATACCATACAGCAACCATGTTGCACTGGTTTAAAGGAATTGACTAAATGCCATATACAATCTATACTGTGCATGGTCTTAAAACTGCTTAAACTGGTTTCAAAACTGTCCTGTTTTAATTCTTTCTTTCAAAACCTTTTCCTCTTAGTCTCTAAGGTGCTACAATATCATTTCTATACTGATCCGACTAACACGTCTATGTCTATGAGTTCTGTTTTAATTGAGCATTACTTAATTGCTTTTGCATATTTTGTAGATGAGGAGGAAACTATGGTAAACGGTGCTGTGTGATGGTAGGGGAGGCAACCAGGTATGGATGGGACTAGAAAATGTGCATGTCAAAAAAGATGTAAAGGCAGGAATTATGTACGTATTAATCTTATCAAAAAAGAGTAGAGTGATTAAAGGCAAGATCTTAGCCTGCTCCTGGAAGAGCTAAAGCAACACCAGTTTCTCTAACTCTTGCTGCTCCTTGAGGGGAAGCGCTAAAGAGCCACTACCACCACTATTTTCCGTTCAGGCATTCAAAAAGGCCCAAAGTGTGCCATGGCAGAGGAGTAGAGGTCAGTTGGTGCTCCATTTAGTTGTCCCCGGATGGACTAAGTTCATTTCACTATTCTACTCAGAGAAAGAGGTTGTTCCTTTTTGTAAAGAGTTAAACTACAGTACTTACGCTGACCCGTGCATGTCATCCAGGTTTTTGAGATCAATTTTTCAACTAAAATTTCTAGATTTATGAGTATATACAGTATATATTAAAAACAAAACACATACAGCAAAAAGTAGAGCCAGCAGCAACAACTATAATAGTGCAAAGATTTAAAAGCACTAAAATAATTCTTACATTATATTAGTAACAGTACTGGAATAATGCAATCCTGCTGCAATCCCAAAACTAAATGTAATAATTTTGCAAACATTAATATTTCTTGGCAAAACACGCTAAAATAATAATCCAGTGAAATCATAAGGAAAGCATCTGGAGTTGAGGAAACTTGTCATCCGGCTATCCACTATCCTTGTTTTACATGGCTATAGTACTATGTCCTATTTGAATTTATTTCTTTTATAAATAGATGTTTAATGTTGTGGCTCACCTTCCTTTTCTCCGCATACACAAACAAATAATGAAAAGCATAATTCAGATATCAACTATGGCTGAGCTTTCAGCTCAAGTTACATTAAACATGTTTCAAACTGAGTTTTTATCTTTACAAAATTCAAGAATAGTAAGTTACTACTATAATATGCAATAAGTGCAGGGCAGGTTTGACTGAAAATATGTATTTCATTGTTAGAAGTATTATCAATAAAAGCCAACTGTAATTGCTCAGTGCTATTCTCCTGTCAACTACCCAACTCCCCTACTTGGGTGAGTGGGCCACGACTGGGCTAGAACAAATAGATGACGATTAATTGTTGTTGTTATTCTTGTTGTTATGTGCATTCAAGTAGCTTCTAGCTTATGGCATCCTAAGGTCAACCTATCATGGAGTTTCTTGGCAAGGTTTTTTACAGGGGATTTGTCATTGCCCTTCTCTAGGGCTGATTGTGAGGTCACCAGGTGGGTTTCTACTCTTACAAGTTGTAGTATGAAGCTAGAGATCTCTGTGCATGAAATATTTATCTCTCCACCTCTCTCTGTCTGTGGCTCTTTCACACAGTGTTAACTGAAGTTAGTATTAACTACGATTTTGTAAGCAAGACTCATTGCAACTTAAACTGTTTGCTGCATCATTTGTACTGACAAACTGTGTGGCTGATGGGAGGGGAAAAAACAGAATCAAATTTTCTAATCGTCACAAGGTTTGTTGGAACAGAAAGGGTAGCAGACAATCTTGAGGAGAAGGCTGGCTCCTTCCCCATCCCCAGGGTTTGTTATGCTATCTAAATATAGCATAATCAGGGTGTCCACTTTACTAGCCTAGACTAGAGAGATAATGATGGCAGTAAAAAAGTAATAGACAATGATCACTATAACTACTGTCTGTATGACTGATCATACGGACTAGTGGAATAAAACATAAAGTCCTACTTTGGGGTAAACATAAGGCATTATCGCAGTACAAAATCTAACAGAACAAGAAAGGGCTGGGGCAAATTGTCATTTTCCTATGGAGGGACTGTACAACTGCATTTTCAATTGAAAACCAACTGGAAATATGCTGAAAACATCAATGGAAAATCTGATGTCTGTGTTTGTTGGGAATTTTTGATGTTGGGTCCCACAGAAAATGGGTTGGAGGCTGCATATAGCTGCATGTTCCTCAGCCCTGACCTAAGGGGATTTATAAGGGTTATATGTTGTGTAGTTAAACCAAACTAGATAGCCTTCAGTATTGAAATGGGGAAGAGATATGAACTGGCTAGTCCTCCTTCCCCTTTCCTTCCCCTTCTAAGAAACTCCTGAAGAAGAATGGTTGATTTCAATGCTGACATGCACAGAGTGCACCACAGAAGCAGAAAGCCGGGAACTTTCATCACCTCTTGCTTTATCTTCTGCTCTATTCACTGATTATCTATGTGACAACATTTAGTAATTGATGTAACAGCCTAAGGATATTTTTTGACAAAAGTTGACCATACATCTCATGTGATGCATTTATTCTCTAAGTTTAAATACTCCCCCCCCCCCTCACACAATACTTTGGAAATGACTTTGGCTATTGCTATCACAATGATTAACAAGCACACCCTTTCATTGATTTTGGTATTAGTTTCTGACATAGGACAGGTTTTACCACTTGACTGCTTCATCATACTACACAAAATAACTTGACTCACCACGAACACTTGCAGAGGGTTGGGAGAACAAGCACCGCTGATGGATTTCATTCAGGGATGACGTTAACTTTCAACAAAGGAAGGCCAAGAATGAATCAGGATTCCTTACCTTGATTAAAAGCCTTAATTACACAATTATTGCTGTTAGGACAATCACCTATACAGTTCTGTCATCAGCTGACCATCAGTCTGCCCACCTGAAATTGGGATATACTGATTGTAATAAAGAGAGGGCACTGCATGAAGTCTGTCCTTTGTTTTCTACAGTGTTCTAACATTAGTGTTAAATGAAAGGCACAGATCTGTCCAAACATCTCCTTACTAAACATTGTGCTGCACATGCCTTTCTGTTTGAAAAATGGCAATGAATAGAAGCATTGTCCTGGAACGTTAACTAGAGCTATAAAACTGTTCCATACAACAAACATAAACTAACAATATTCTTTTAATACCTTACGTTTATGAGAACACACTAGAGGGACTGGTGGTGAGACTGAACGACAGCTCCTTGTTTCTCTGATTCAAGCAATGTTATTTCATTGATATTACATTTCATAACACTCATAAATAAGGGGTTAATGAACTGTCTTATTTCTTGCCAAACATTTAGACCATCAATTTATGTAATTACTATAGTACATTAGGTTTTCAATTATGTTTTATCTCTGTGCTTCTCTTCATCCTCTCCCACTGAATCTATTTTGCAAATATCTACTTTCACCTGTATGTTACAAAAGCTGTGCACACTCAGACTTCACAGCAGGAATCTGCCATAGGGTTCCATTCTCTAGGAATTAAAAAAGTGTTTCTTAAAGGCATCTTTGGTTCTAAATAATCAACCGACTAGCAACGAATTGATCAGGGACGTAGCTGGATTTGGGAGGGGGGGTCCAGACTAAGTGCCCCCATTATAATGGGCTTGAGTGCGGAGGCGCAGCAGCACACACCATTCATTTTTCTAATGAAGGGGGGTCTGGACCCAAGAACACCCCCCCCCCGGCTACATCCCTGAATTGATCCCAACAGAACTATTCATTTGATTCAACAGGTGAAGGACCTCTTCTGTTATTTTATAAAGACATAAAAGAAATAGCATTCTTGGGCAGTACAGAAAGCCCCTTGACTTAAGGTCCAAAACAAACGGCAGAATAATCCCGTTTGAGAAGCTTTAATGGCTCAATGCTACGGAATTTTGGAACTGTAGTTTTGTGATACAAGAGCTCTGGTTCCACAATAAACTAAAATTCCATGGATTATTTCTGCAGTCTGTTTTAGACCTAAGAGACCCGCTTTAAAATTGAAAAACATATGTATAAACAATATTTTCTGTGAAGATGGTTATATTCGTTGTGGGAGTGGGACAGAATGTAATAGGGGATTCAAAGATACAAATAATATCTTTTTGTCCTACATTTTCAAATGTTGTGAGCGCTAACCTTGACTTTCAGTCAGTGGAGTCCTATGTTTGTTCCGGTATCCTGTGAGGTCCTAGAAAGTTGCAGAACCTGGCCCATCCAACTACTGCTTCTCCATTAAGTAGCTGATTTCCATCTTGGTCTGCTGCTCTTTACCACACATGGTTTTATTCTGTTGTTACTGGTATTTTTTAGATGGCAAAATGTGAAAATTTGTTTTTAAACTATGCATTATCCCTGGCAATTTAGGTAGTACATAAAATGATAAAATTTGCACATTTTCCAGGGTCCCATCTGCAAGCAGAGAGACAGCAATTCTGTTCTACACCATGTTTCCCTACCAACAACCCTCTGCTGCAAAGTTCTTAAGTGACATTCCATATTTGTAAAGAAGAGTGTACTAAACATGAGAATGAGTACCAATTCAAGGACAGCAGAGTTTGTCTTCCACTGAAAACAGGAAAGAAAGAAAGTAACCACATAAGTTAAACACTGGAAGCAGCCTGGACTATTTTTTAAGGTAAGTGTTCCCTGTCGACCCTAAAATGAAAAGTTTTATTTTTAAAAAATAGCAGCTAGATTAAGAATCTCTATCTGATTTTAGACAATCATCCATCCAAAAACTCACATTCTAGCCCCCAGAATGTCTACTTTTATAGCAGCCTTTGTTTATAATGAAATTTTCCAACATTACTATTTTCAGACACTCATTCCACCTTTGACATGAATATAACGTTTTTTTAATATCTGACTGATATAAATTATACATTTTGAATTTTATGGAGAAAGTTCCATTCAAACATAGGCTTCTTTGCAGAAACTAAGGCACAAATCTGTTGCCAACCTAAGCCTCATTTCCACTGTGGTAGTTCCTCTCATTCCAGGCTACCCGTTGCGTTGTCCAAAAAGCAATGATAGACCGATTATTCACACACATATAATAAATAAATATTCTTGATGGCCCATAGTGTATATTCACAATTATTCTGGAGTAGATCAAAATGGCTTTCAAGCCAGATGGGCCTCACGCCACAAAACAGACTACCCCCAACCAGTGAATGATTTACACGTTAAAACCACTGAAGGATATAGCCTGAATAAGTAAAAGAAAGCTACACAGAGTATCTAGTTTGTTGACAAAAAAGCTGTTCTGCATCACTCTCTTTCTTCTAATTAATTTCATCATCAAATCCAAAGTAAAAATAGTTAAGGGATATGGAACCAAAATTGCTTTAAACCACTGGAGCTATCTGAAGTAGCTTCCATGAACACAAAAAAGATGTAGCCTGTATCCCATTTTTTTAAATATGGGAATGTGAGCCATACTTCTCCCTGTGTTTCTTTTGAGCTCTGTATTCCTGCACTCCCTTTCTGGGTCTTGTCTTTATGAGACCAAAAACAGAACAACTACAACATCAGTCGCTCAGCAGAGTGCCTTTTAAATGACCTAGTAACTTAACCCTTCTTGGACACAGACAGGCTTGCAGCCCATATTCTACTCTGGTACATAAACCTACCAGCCAACCTCCATGACAACAGGAGGGAATCGTGCAGCCCTGGTCTGTTGCTGTTTCCTGTTCTGATCCATAGGAGAGGCAGATAAGAGATGATGATGATGCACACACACCGAGCGCGTGCACACAAATCACAGAAAACACAGGTGATCACATCTAACACTCTTGCAGCTAATAGCTGGGAAACTGGATGGGACTAGGATCCTCCACCTTTATAAGCAGGGGAGTCATTCTGACCAACATAAGAAACAATATTGATTCTTGCTCTAAGCGCTTTGTGATATCTGACTTGTGGATAAAACAGCTGCTGTATTTCCCTTTTTCTTCCTGAACCACCTGGATATTCTGACACTGATGAATACCTGCCACTTGATTTTGGACTGCTCTTAGCACATGCTCTTGGCACCTCCCTTTACGCATTTCAGACCTCCTGGTACTTCAGTTTTCTAAGTCTCTACTAAGGACCAAGTTCGCAGTTTGGGAGTACTCCTGGACTCGTCGCTTCAATTGTCATCCCAAGTGGATGCGACAGCCGGAGGCTTTGTACCAACTTCGCTTGATACGCAATTGTGCCCTACTGGACCAAAAGGACCTGGAAGCAGTGGTACACGCACTGGTAATCTCTGTCTTGATTTCTGTAACGCCCTCTAACCCTTGTA
>NC_056523.1:131915338-131916573 GCF_019175285.1 Sceloporus undulatus | reverse complement strand
CTTTAAACAGAGGCTGGATGGCCATCTGTCAGGGATGCTTTGATTTGGATTTCCTGCATGGCAGGGGGTTGGACTGGATGGCCCTAGTGGCCTCTTCCAACTCTATGATTCTATGATTCTATGATTATTTCTACTTATTCTAGATAAATAGTTCAAAACAACTTTTTGCCCTAACTACTATCTTTAAAATAAGTCTTCAGTTACATTCACTGATCCAAACCAAATGTCATAAGATCAACCTATTTCTTTTATCTTTCAAGTTCGAATGATGACATTATTTTGTTTTTAAAAACAACTGACTACAGGTATACTTCAGTTAATGAAGTGTTTGTATTCTAAGGCATTACTTCTTTAATATTAAAAAAATACAGTTGGCCCTCCGCATTTGTGGGTTTAACATTTGTGGATTTGATTATTCGTAGGTTTGCACAGCTGGAAAGGGGGTGCGTGCCCTCCTCCTCTGGCATCCTGGTCTTTCCCCACCCACCGCGGGGGGAAATGCCCAGGATGGAGCAACTGGAAAGGACATGTGTGCGCGTCTCCTCTTCCTGCTCTGTCCTGGGCTTTTCCCTGTAATCTCTGTTCTTCCACTTTTGGGGGGGGGGGTGGTCTTGTGCCCCTAAACCCCATGAGGGCAGACTGTAGTACCAAAGGCAGAAATAACATGGAAAGAGTAGGGATAAATTCTGCCATCAGACAAAAGGGGCCAATTCAACATGCTATGCTCAACTTTTTATTCAAAACTGAACAATAGGCAAATGTGAAATAAAAAACCCAGGTCCAATAAGACTTGCAAAAGCAAACAAAAATATTTTCAATTTCTAGAGACAATCTGAAAATGTTTTCCAAAATGAATCCCCCCGCACCCACCAGCCCCAATTTATTTTTATGGTTTCCATTTTGATGGTCAATCGTATAGATCTACACTTTGCTGCAACCTGGCTCCTAAATTCTCTTTCTCCAGCCTTCCCTTAACATCCTCCCAGTCCTGGCTCTGCTAAAAATAATTACACCTGGCTAGAGAACAAGAAGGAAAGGGGGCTTTGGCAGGCATAAAAAGACTTTGCAAAAAGGAGATTCTTTCTCACAGAAGATATTATTATATATCACTTTTTTTAAAAAAAATAATAACTCTGCTTATTTCTCAGTTATTTAGTCAGATACTTGAATATACTCCTTAATAACCAATATGTACATAACAGAAGTCACCATGTCATTCCCTGAGGTATCTGTGA
>NC_056523.1:131911262-131915238 GCF_019175285.1 Sceloporus undulatus | reverse complement strand
TATGTACATAACAGAAGTCACCATGTCATTCCCTGAGGTATCTGTGAGGCTGTGCTGGGCTGACTGGAATACCATACAGCAACCATGTTGCACTGGTTTTAAAGGAATTGCATAAATGCCAGTATACAATCTATACATGTGCATGGTCTTAAACTGCTTAAACTGGTTTCAAACTGTCCTGTTTTAATTCTTTCTTTCAAAACCTTTTCCTCTTAGTCTCTAAGGTGCTACAATATCACTTTCATATACTGATCCAGACTAACACGTCTATGTCTATGAGTTCTGTTTTAATTGAGCAATTACTTAATATGCTTTTGCATATTTTGTAGATGAGGAGGGAACTATGGTAAACGGTTGCTGTGTGATGTGTAGGGGAGGCAACCAGGTATGGATGGGACTAAGAAAATGTGCATGTCAAAAAAGGATGTAAAGGCAGGAATTATGGTACAGTATTAACTCTTATCAAAAAAGAGTGATTAAAGGCAAGATCTTAGCCTGCTCCTGGAAGAGCCTAAAAGCAACACCAGTTCTCTCTACACTCTTGCTGCTCCTTTGAGGGGAAGCGCTAAAGAGCCACTACCACCACTATTTTCCGGTTCAGGCATTCAAAAAGGCCCAAAGTGGTGCCATGGCAGAGGGAGTAGAGGTCAGTAGGTGCTCCATTTAGTTTGTCCCAGGATGGACTAATGTCTCATATTTCACTATTCTACTCAGAGAAAGAGGTTGTTCCTTTTTTGATAAGAGTTAAACTACAGTACTTATGCTGACCCGTGCATGTCAATCCAGGTTTTTGAGGTCAATTTTTCAACTAAAATTTCTAGATTTATGAGTACATACAGTATATATTAAAAAACAAAACACATACAGCAAAAGAGCCAGCAACAAACTATAATAGTGCAAAGATTTAAAAGCACTAAAATAATTCTTAAATTATATTAAGTAACAGTACTGGAATAATGCAATCCTGCTGCAAATCCCAAAACTACATTGTAATAATTTTGCCAAACATTAATATTTCTTGGCAAAAACAGCTAAAATAATAATCCAGTGAAATCATAAGGAAAGCATCTGGAGTTGAGGAAACTTGTCATCCAGGCTATCCATCATCTTTGTTTTACATGGCTAATAGTACTATGGTCCTATTTGAATTTATTTCTTTTATAAATAGATTAGTTTAATGTGTGTGGCTCACCTTCCCTTTCTCCCAGCATACACAAACAAATAATGAAAAGCATAATCAGATATCAACTATGGCCTGAGCTTTCAGCTCAATGTTACATATAAAACATGTTTCAAACTGAGTATTTTATCTTTACAAAATTCAAGAATAGTAAGTTACTACTATAATATGGCAATACAGTGCAGGGCAGGTTTGACTGAAATATGTATTTCTATTGTTAGAAGTATTATCAATAAAAGCCAACTGTAATTGCTCAGTGCTATTCTCCTGTCAACTACCCAACTCCCCTACTTGGGTGAGTGGGCACGACTGGGCTAGAAGCAAATAGATGAAGATTAATTGTTGTTGTTATTCTTGTTGTTATGTGCATTCAAGTAGCTTCTAGCTTATGGCATCCTAAGGTCAACCTATCATGGAGTTTTCTTGGCAAGGTTTATTTACAGGGGATTTGTCATTGCCCTTCTCTAGGGCTGATTGTGAGGTCACCAGGTGGGTTTCTACTCTTACAAGTTAGTAGTATGAAGCTAGAGATCTCTGTGCATGAAATAGTTATCTCTCAACCTCTCTCTGTCTGTGTCTCTTTCACACAGTGTTAACTGAAGTTAGTATTAACTACGATTTATGTAAGCAAGACATCATTGCACTTAACTGTTTGCTGCATCATTTGTACCTGACCAACTGTGTGGCTGATGGGAGGGGAAAAAACAGAATCAAATGTTCTAATCGATCAGAGGTTATGTTGGAACAGAAAGGGTAGCAGACAATCTTGAGGAGAAGCTGGCTCCTTCCCCATCACCAGGGTTTGTTATGCTATCTAAATATAGCATAATCAGGGTGTCCACTTTACTAGCATAGACTAGAGAGATAATGATGGCAGATACAAAGTAATAGACAATGATCACTATAACTACTGTCTGTATGACTGATCATACAGGACTAGTGGAATAAACAATAAAGTCCCTACTTTGGGGTAAACATAAGGCATTATCGCAGTACAAAATCTCAACCAAGAAAGGGCTGGGGCAAATTGTCATTCCTATGGAGGACTGTACAACTGCATTTTCAATTGAAAACCAACTGGAAATATGCTGAAAACATCCAATGGAAAATCTGATGTCTGTGTTTGTTGGGGAATTTTTGATGTTGGGTCCCCACAGAAAATGGGTTGGAGGCTGCATATAGCTGCATGTTCCTCAGCCATGACCTAAGGGGATGTTATAGGGTTATATGTTGTGTAGTTAAACCAAACTAGATAGCCTTCAGTATTTGAAATGGGGGAAGATATGAACTGGCTAGTCCTCCTTCCCCTTCTCCTTCCCCTTCTAAAGGAAACTCCTGAAGAAGAATAGGGTTGATTTCAATGCTGACATGCACAGAGTGCACCACAGAAGCAGAAAGCCGGGAACTTTCATCACCTCTTGCTTATTATCTTCTGCTCTATTCACTGATTATCTATGTGACAACATTTATGTAATTGATGTAACATGCCTAAGGATATTTTTTGACAAAAAGTTGACCAATACATCTCATGTGATGCATTTATTCTCTAAGTTTTAAAATACTCCCCCCCCCCCCCAACAATACTTTGGAAATGACTATTTGGCTATCTGCTGTCACAATGATTAACAAGCACACCCTTTCATTTGATTTTGGATATTAGTTTCTGACATAGGACAGGTTTTACCACTTGACTGCTTCATCGTACACAAATATAACTTGACTACACCACGAACACTTGCAGAGGGTTGGGAGAACAAAGCACCGCTGATGGATTTCATTCAAAGAGGATGACGTTAACTTTCAACAAAAGGAAGGCCAAGAATGAATCAGGATTCCTTACCTTGATTAAAAGCCTTTAATTACACAATTATTGCTTGTTAGGACAAGTCGCCTATACAGTTTCTGTCATCAGCTGACAATCAGTCGTGCCCACCTGAAAATTGGGATATACTGATTGTAATAAAGAGAGGGCACTGCATGAAGTCTGTCCTTTGTTTTCTACAGTGTTCTAACATCTAGGTTAAATGAAAGGCACAGATCTGTCCAAACATCTTCCTTACTGAACATTGTGCTGCACATGCCTTTACTGTTTGAAAAATGGCAATGAATAGAAGCATTGTCCTGGAACGTTAACTAGAGCTATAAAACTGTTCCATACAACAAACATAAACTAACAATATTCCTTTAATACCTTACGTTTATGAGAACAACAATAGAGGGACTGGTGGTGAGACTGAACGACAAGCTCCTTGCTTTTACTCTAGTATCAAGCCAATGTTATTTCATTGAATATACATTTCATAACACTCATAAAATAAGGGGTTAATTGAACTGTCTTATTTCTTGCCAAACATTTAGACCATCAATTTATGTAATTACTATTAGTACATTAGGTTTTCAATTATGTTTTATCTCTGTGCTTCTCTTCATCCTCTCCCACTGAATCTATTTTGCAAATATCTACTTTCACACTGTACTGTTTACAAAAGCTGTGCACACTCAGACTTCACAGCAGGAAATCTGCACATAGAGTTCCATTCTCTAGGAATTAAAAAAGTGTTTCTTAAAGGCATCTTTGGTTCTAAATAATCAAACAGACTAGCAACGAATTGATCAGGGACGTAGCTAGGATTTTGGGAAGGGGGGGGGTCCAGACTAAGTGCCACCATTATAATAGGGCTTGAGTGCGGAGGCGCAGCAGCACACACCATTCATTTTTCTAATGGAAAGGGGGGTCTGGACCCCAAGAACACACACACACACCCGGCTACGTCCCTGAATTGATCCCAACAGAAC
>NC_056523.1:131909287-131911162 GCF_019175285.1 Sceloporus undulatus | reverse complement strand
GAAACATCAGGAAGAAACTCTTCTAGAACATGGCTACATAGCCCGAAAAACCACAAAAAACTATGGCTGCTGGCCATGAAAGCCTTCGACTCTTATTGAAGGCTTGCAGGTCCTGATGTTTGCTGTTACATTGGGTTTCTGTCCACAGCATAGTTCCATAATTATCCTGAAATGTTGGATTGTGATTGTCATTGTTCACTCAGAGTGATTTATGTCAAACTAGTTTACTTAAAAATGTACCATAATTATGTATTGGTTCTACAACCCTTTTGAACTAATTTTTTTTTAAAAGTCCTTGGGTTAGGCATTTTAATTGTTAGTTTCTTTATTGCTCATTTTATCTTAGAGGTAAATTCCCCATGTGTCTCCAGGCAGAACTAGAACTGGATTTAGGACAGAATTGTTTCCAGGTACACGACTGAGATAGGGTGCACACAAGATGAAAAATAGTCCTTCACTTTGATGCCCTCCTGATATATTGGACTACAATTCTCATTATCCCCAGCTGACATGGCTGAAAGGGATTGCATGATAGGTATTGTAGCCTATTTTTTGTGCAGTGGGCACCAACTGTTAGAAGGCTGATAAAAGATTCTTCATGATTGGCTAAGCCAAGTGAGACTGATGTCCAAAAACATCTGAGGGGGTACATGATTTCCCATCTTTGACCTAAGTCTTTTCACATTGCCAGACTATACTCTATTCTCTGAAACATTAAAAAAATAATTCTTTCAGAATTTTATAGGATTTTAACAGTGTCCCAGACGTGAGTGTATTATATTTTGACAACATATACATTTGACAAAAGGTTTTCTGTGATCACACATTAAAATTTTGATATGAAGAGCCTGCGCAGTGTTTTGTTGCCCTTGACTCAACTATGAATCATGGCAACCCCATGAATGAGACGTCTCCAAGATCCCCTGTCCTCAACCACTCTACTCGGTCCTGCAGGCTCAGGGACATGACCTCCTTCATTAAACCTATCCATCTGATATGTGGACTTCACCTCTTTCTGCTGCCATGCCTTCTCATGATGTGGCTGAAGTATGACAGCCTCAATTTAGTCATCTTGGGTGCGTTACAGACCGCCCAAAACGGGTGGTCTCACACCGCTGCTGGTTGCTGCGTCCGGGAACCGCAGCAGCCAAACCGCGCGGTTCCCGGGCGCAGCAACAAAGAAGCACCAAAATGGCGCTTCTTCCTGGGCCCTGGAAGAGAAGGCACGAGGCACACACTCGCGGCGCCACTTCCGGTGTGCGACGTCCAGACGCCATGCGTCTGATATGTCAACATGGCGTCCCCCCGTCTATATAGGGCACTGCCATTTTGTACGTGCAGAGCGTGTACTAGGGTTAGGGACGTGAAGAAGTCACGCCCCTTCCTAACCCTAGTACGCGCTCTGCGCGTACTATATGCCCGTCTGTAATGGGCCTTGGCTTCCAGGGAGAGCTCAGGCGTGATCTGTTCTAGGGCCTATTTCTTTGTCTTTTTGCCCACAGTATCCTCAACACGCTTCTGCTGTACCACATCTCTAATGAGTTGTTTTTCTTCCCATCAGCATTCTTCACTGTCAGCATTCTTCACTGCATCCATACATGGTGATGAGAATTACGATGGATTGGACCATCATAATTTTATATATGAAGATTACATAGTGCACAGGCAAACAAGATTTATATAATACATATGTACTGTATCAGCTGAGGGATGTGGTGGCTCAGTGGTTACGATGCTGACTCTGTTGACTGTAAGATTGGCAGATTGGCAGTTCAGTACCCAAGTGCCGTGTGATGTGGTGAGCTCTCATCACTAGTCCCATCTTCTACCAGCCTAGCAGTTCAAAAGCATGTAAAAGTGCAAGTAGATAAATAG
>NC_056523.1:131906342-131909187 GCF_019175285.1 Sceloporus undulatus | reverse complement strand
GGGGAAAGGGGCAGGTGCAGACTGCCCCAAATGGGCGGTCTATAACCCGCCAAAGTGTTTGTTAGGCTCCAGTCTACTTTCCTGGTGTTAATTTTGAAACTTGGCTCTGTGACTGGGTGTGTTCTAGATTGATTAATATGATGGGAACAAGTTCCATTAGTAGTGTATATTTAAACCTTGATGTGAAAAACATTTCTGTGTTTCTGACAGAGGCCTAGTTAAGTGCTCAAGAGCTGCTCATCATAAACATAGTCCCACCATTACTTTTAAAATTTGTTTTAAGACACCAGAAGTATAAATAAATCTTTTCCATCTGATTGTTTTCAAAACACAGTATGTTGCTTGGGAAGAAATGCTTTCCCTAAGCTTGATTGTAGCATTTCAGATGTTGTTGGACTGTAGGTCCAGTAGCTCTATTTGGTACAGTCAGTAATGAGGAATGTTGAGGGTTGTAGTCTGACAACCTCTGGAGGGGCACATGATGAAACCCACTCCTATTAGAGTTCTGCTAACTACTGCTTCTCTGGAAAAGAGGCAAGTACTCAAATCTGAACTCTTCCTAGAAGCCAAGATGACTAAATGGGGACTGTGGCTCTTTGGCCATATCCTGAGACTCATTAGAAAAGGCAATAATGCTTAGTAAAGTAGAAAGCAGCAGGAAAAGAGGAAGACTGCATTCCAGATGGACAGACTTCATCAAGGAAGCCATGGCTGCCCCGAGTCTGCAAGAGCCACTCTGTTCTAGAGATTTGAGCATTGCACTATGACTTGGGAAACCAGGGTTCAAATCCCTGCTCAACCATGGAAACCCACTGGATGATCTTGGGAAACTCACAACTCTCTCAGCCTCAGAGGAAGACAGGCATACACACCCTGAACAGATTTGCCAAGAAACCCTCTTAATGGGTTTTCCTTGGTGTCACCATCAGAAATGACCTGAGGGCACATGACAACAATTATTACTGATAATAAGGGCTAAAAAAACAACTCCAGGGAAAAGGATTGTATCTTCTCCCCAGATGTTATTGGCTATCTTTCATGATGTGGGTAGAAGAAAAGTACTTTGTGTTATTGTTTCATGGTTATTATTAGTGAATCATAGAATAAACAATGGTGATGCATTTTGCCTGATGCTGTGTTATGTTTTCTTATTCACTTTAGTCTGTAATTCTGCCAGTTTACAATGCTGAGTGCTGGCTGGATGAATGTTTGAAGTCTGTTCTGGAGCAAGACTTCCAAGGATCCATTGAACTCTCTGTGTTTAATGATGCTAGTACGGTATGTACACTTACGTACATTAGACTCTTTTTAAATCTAATGTGCTGTTAGCATCGAAATATTAAATCCATTAATATAATGTCATATCTAACTTTCCAATGTCAGTCATTAAACTCAATTTTTCAATACTGTCTCCGCTTACCAGGATAATTCAATAAATATAATAGAAAAATGGAAGATCATTTTTGAAGATGTGGGCATTCGTGTAGTGCTTAGAGAAAATTCTTCAGCTCAGCCCTGTGGAGGTGAGTATTTTAAAATAATGTTGCTGTAAGATTGCTTTTCCCCCCTCTCAGTATAACAACTTCTTGCACAGTCAGATAAAAAGTTCGGGTATATTGTGAAGACCTGTGCACTGGTGCACACAGCCTTTTCGTTCCCACTTGGTTCCTCCTTGCCACCATGACTCTTAAAAAAACTTCTTTGTTGTTTGTTTTCTGTGGGTTTTTCAGGCTGTGTGGCCATGTTCTAGAAGAGTTTATTCCTGACATTTCGTTGTCATCTGTGGCTGGCATCTTCAAGAGAATGCTGGCATGAAAGTTCTTTGTTGTTGTTCTGTGCCTTCAAATTTTATTTAGCATGTTGTGTGAACTGAGGCTCCTGGTTTGTAGTGTTCTTGGTAAGTCAGAATGGCAAGGTGGTTTTTTGGGAGAGTTTTTTTTTTTTTTTTTTGGCTTACGATTCCTAGCTTGTTTGGGATTGACAAGCTAGGAATCTTAGTCTAAATGAAATACATTCTTCTCTCCACATTTGTGGCTTTGACTTTTGTGGACTTGATTAGTCACAGATTTTATTAATATGTTCTCTCTAGGAATCTTTAGGTCCTCCAGCACAACTCTGTGGTCAACTTTAACCAAAAGTCGCACTGAAGGACCTAGAGATTTCTAGAGAGAACACTCCACTAGGCATGTGTAGCTCCTCCAGTGCAATTCTTTGGTCAATGTCTGGCATATGTGGATCCCAGAACTGCACTAGAGATTGCTAGAGAGGTGTTCTCTCAGGTAAAAACATTGTGTTATTTGAGGTTTTCTACATTCACAGGGGTCCTGTGCCCCTAACCCCAGCAAATGTGGAAGGATGAGTGTACTACATTTGGAATGGAGAATGTGTGGCCCAACTCCCATCATCCCTACATGCAGTCGATGCTGAAAAATCATGAGAGTTGTAATCAACAACAGCATCTGGAGTATTACATGTCCTCTGTCTGTGTGCTCACACAGTATATTTTCAATATATTTTGTGGTCACTGTAGCTGGGAGGAGCAAAGTGAAAGTGAATGGGTTGTATGTGTTAGCATATAGCTTATTGAAGTTGAGCCACACCTCCCGAAAACTCTGACTTATCATGTGCAGTAACATTTATTCTGTTCCTAAGTGAACTTCAGTGACTCCTCCTTAATAACTGTCAAATGTGAACCTATTTTTAATATTGTTGAGGTTTCTTTTTAGGTCTTTTGACTAATACCAAATACATTACAACTGTGGCCTTTAGGGGAATAGGCACATTTCCATACTGCACAATATTATTATTATTATTATTAACCTTTATTTATAAAGCGCTGTAAGTT
>NC_056523.1:131902161-131906317 GCF_019175285.1 Sceloporus undulatus | reverse complement strand
CATTTGAAAATGTTGTCCTCATTTGTCCGCATTTTTATTTATTTATTTATTTTTAAAATTAAATTTATTTTTTTTTTTTTTTTTACTTCGGGCCACCCCTTTGTCCTAGGACCAACCCGGCCCCCGACTCAAAAGGGTGTGCCGATCCCTGACTTAAATCTTATATTTGCTGATAAGTCAAAATACCGTAGTTTCCCCGGCGTAGAAGACGACTGTGGCGTAGAAGAGACGACCCCCAACTTTTCCAGTTAAAATAGAGAGTTTGGGATAGACTCACCATAGAAGAACTACCCCTCTTTCCAAAACGCACACCAAGAAAAATAATAAAACATCAGATGTTGATTTCATATGGTTTTAATTCAAATGACGGCAGGTACTTAAACAGGAAACCTTGTGTAGACAAAGCCTGCTTGGATTGGTCAGCTCTCAGGCCTGCCCGCCCCTCCTGTCTCCAAGACTATCAAGCTATAGCTGCTTTCATAGGATCGCCGCAGACGGTGGGGATTTGCCGCACCTTGTTTTGAGCTCCCCCCAAAAAACCATAGGCGGAGGCCAGCAGATTCTCAGGTCTCCGTCTCGAAGTTTTAGCACCTGCCCTATAATATACACCCGGCGTATAAGACACCCCCAACTGTTTGAGAGATCTTCCTGGGTTAAAAAGAGTCGTATACGCCAGAAAATAACATTGGAGGGCACTTTTCAAAATAAAAAATGGAGGACACGTGAAAAATTTGCTGTTTTTTAAAAAAATGTTAAGATTAATGCATGTTTCTGAGGCTTCTATAGACAATTGCCCCACCATGTCCCTCGCGCGAGACGTCAAAGGCCCTGGCGGCAATTGGCGGCAGGACCGGGCTGGGGCTGGTCCCAAGGCCTCGCCGGGCCGCATCCGGCCTACGGGCCACAGGTTGCCTACCCCTGAGTTAATTAATATGAAAATCTGATGTGTTGATAAACATTTTTTCCTATGCATTCCCTCTCCTCCTGTTTTAATAATAAAAGAGGGATGAGAAAAATTCCTGAAATTGAGATGCATTTAGGAGTTATTTGGTGTTCTTGCTGGAAGCAGTGTCTCAGTGCTGTGCAGTAATTGCAGAAAACAGATGTTACCAGCTGTGTGACTGTTCTCCTTTACCTCTCCTGTTCCTTGATTCAGCTCACCAACTCAGTATGGAATTATTCAGAATATAATCTTGGTGTCAGTCATGTGGAATGTGTCTGAATATTGACAAGCAATTGATTTTCAGGAAATGTTGCTGTACTTGCACATGTGAGTTTGTTATAAGCTGAAAAAAAATAGTTGATTCAGTACTGCCTCTTCTTGCATGTACATGTAAGACATATATATCATTCATTTGAAGTTGTGGACATTTTTTAAACATCTTGGACCTCATTATGCTTTACAGTATTGCTTTGCCTGCATAATAGGAATTGGTAGCAGTCCCACGTCATGTTAGGCAAATAAACATATCAAAGGAGCAGTATGATTCCTGATCTACATGTGGAGTTAATGGTATTTGCTTGTCCACATCACACATACTGGAAATCTTTAGGAGATTATTGTAAGAGACCTTTTTCATCATTTCTTATTTTAAAACAAAAGAAAACAAAACTAGTTTCATTTGCTTATTTGAGGATATTGTTTATTGATTTCCTTTCATTTGAACTGGATTTTCTGATATTTACCATATGATCTATGAAATGGTCTCTGTTACAATTTTAGCTGTGATAAATGTTCAGATAGGAAGTTCTTGAATGTGAAAAGACCTTGGAAAAGAATTCCTAATACTTAGAACGTTGCCTTTTAATTCAGATTTCAAAGACTTGTTTTCCTCCAGATGTTGGGAGTGCAATGTCCATCTTTTTTTTTAACCATTAGTCATATTGAGTAAGACTGATGGGAACTGAAATTCAGCAACACTTGAAGAGCTATTGGTTCTCCACCATGTCTAATGGAAGAGTTTGTGATTTTCATTTATTTACACAGCATCTATTTAGTCTCGGAGTTTGGCCAGCCATATTTCAGGTTCAGTGCCTTTTGATACAACACTTCCTCCATCTTGAGGGAGAGAGAGGCAGGCTAGCTCCACCAGGCCTGCCTGGAAGAAGACAAGCCCTCCCTTCATCCTCCATCTTGAGGGAGAGAGAGGCAGGCTAGCTCCACCAGGCCTGCCTGGAAGAAGACAAGCCCTCCCTTCATCCTCCATCTTGAGGGAGAGAGAGGCAGGCTAGCTCCACCAGGCCTGCCTGGAAGAAGACAAGCCCTCCCTTCCATCTGTGTGGGAGAGAGAGGCGCTAGCCTCAACAGGACCGCCCTGGAAGAAGACAAGCCTCCTTCATCCTCCATCCGTGGGGAGAGAGAGGCAGGCTAGCTCCACCAGGCCTGCCCTGGAATAAGACAAGCCCCCCTTCAGCCCCATCTTGGTGGGAGAGAGAAGGCAGGCCAGCTCCACCAGTCCGCCGGGGATAAGACAAGCCCCTCCCCTTCAGCCCCATCTTGTGGATATAGAGGCAGGCCTAGCTCCACCAGGCCTGCCCGAAGAAGACAAGCCTCCTTTCATCCTACCATCCTGTGGGAGAAGAGAGGCAGGCTAGCGTCCACCAAGCCTGCCCGGAGAAGACAAGCCCCTCCCTTAAGCCTCCATCGTGTGGGAGAGAGAGGCAGGCTAGCTCCACCAGGGGGCCTTCCTGGAAGAGACAAGCCCTCCCTTCATCATCCAGCCTTGTGGGAGAGAGAGGCAGGCTAGTTCCACCACAGGCCTGCCTGGAAAAAAAGCCCTCCCTTCATCCTCCATCTTGAGGGAGAGAGAGGCAGGCTGCTTCCACAGCCCTCCGGGAAGAAGACAAGCCTCCCTTTTAACCTCCATCTTGTGGGAGAGAGAGGCAGGCTAGCTCCACCAGGCCTGCCTGGAGAAGGACACAGCCCTCCCTTCATCCTCCTTAGTGTGGGTAGAGAGCAGGCTAGCTCCACCATGCCTGCCTGGAAGAGACAGGCCCTCCCTTCATCCTCCATCGTGTTGGGAGAGCGAGGCAGGCTTAGCTCCAACAGCCCTGCCTGGAAGAAGACAGCCCCCCCGTCAGCCTCTCATCTTTGTGGGTCGAGAGAGGCCAGGTAGCTCCACACCAGGCCTGCCTGGAAGAAGACAAGACCGCCTTCATCTCCATCTTGGAAGAAGGCAGGGCTGAGCGTCAACGCAGCCTGCCTGGGAGAAGACAAGCCATCCTTCAAATCATCCATCGTGTGGAGGAGAGAGGCAAGGCTTTTTTTAGATCCACCAGGCTGCCCTGAAGAAGACACCCTCATTTCATTCCTCCATCTGGGTGGGAGAGAAGGCCAGGCTGCTCCACCAAGCCTGCCCGAAGGAGACAAGCCCTCCCTTCATCCTCCATCTTGAGGAGAGAGAGGCAGGCTAGCTCCACCAAGCCCTGCCCGGAAAAGACAAGCCCTCCCTTCATCCTCCATCTTGAGGGAGAGAGAGGCAAGCTAGCTTCCACCAAGCCGGGCCCGGAAGAAAAACAAGCCCTCCCTTCATCCTCCATTCTTGTGGGAGAGAGAGGCAGGCTAGCTCCACCAAGCCTGCCCAAGAAGACAAGCCCTCCCCGTCAATCCTCCATCTTGGTGGGAGAGAGAGGCAGGCTAGCTCCACCAAGCCCCCGGAAAAGAAAAGCCTCCATCTGGTAGGAGAAGCCCTCCCTTCATCACTCCATCTTGTAGGAGAGAGAGGCAGGCGTAGCTCAACCAGGCCTGCCTGGAAGAAGACAAGCCCTCCCTGCGGTTCCATCTGCCTTGTCCATGCCTCCGAGGGAGAAACAACTGCTGGACCTGATCCCTCCCCCCCTCACCATCCTTCTCCTTTTGGTCAGTCTTAGACTGTAAGCCTGCGGGCAGGGAACCACTATTTCCCCTCTGGTTGTAACCGCTTGGATTCCCAGTGATTGGGCCGGTGTATAAATAAATCCTGTTGTAATGTTTCTTACTGTAGTGAAATTGTGCCTTATTTAATTATTTAGCCTTATTGGATGTGTTGCAGGTTTAGATCAGAATAAGGGTGGTATTCATGTGGCCCGTCAGACATGTTGTGGGACTGTAAAACTCCCAGGATTCCCGTTCGATTAGCTGTGCTACCAAGAGATGGTGATAGTTGCAATCCACAAC
>NC_056523.1:131900498-131902136 GCF_019175285.1 Sceloporus undulatus | reverse complement strand
GGAAGAAGACAAGCCCTCCCTTCATCCTCCATCTTGTGGGAGAGAGAGGCAGGCTAGCTCCACCAAGCCTGCCCGGAAGAAGACAAGCCCTCCCTTCATCCTCCATCTTGTAGGAGAGAGAGGCAGGCTAGCTCCACCAGGCCTGCCCAGAAGAAGACAAGCCCTCCTTTCAGCCACCATCTTGAGGGAGAGAGAGGCAGGCTAGCTCCACCAGGCCTGCCTGGAAGAAGACAAGCCCTCCCTCCGGTCCATCTGCCTTGGTCCAGGCCTCCGAGGGAGAAAACAACTGCTGGACCTGATCCCTCCCCCCCTCACCATTCCCTTCTCCTTTTGTGTCATGTCTTTTAGACTGTAAGCCTGCAGGCATGGAACCATCTATTATCCCCTCTGTTGTAAACCGCTTGGATTCCCAGTGATTGGGCGGTGTATAAATAAATCCTGTTATTAATGTTCTTACTGTAGTGAAATCTGTGCCTTATTAATTATTTAGCCTTATGTGATGGGTTGCAGGTTTAAGATTCAGAATGAGGTGGTATTCATTTGGCCCTTCAGACATTGTTGGACTGTAACTCCCAGGATTCCTTTCTATTAGCTGTGCTACCAAGAGATGGTGATAGTTGCAATCCAACAACATTTAGAGAGCCACATGTATCCCACTACTGATCTGGAAGAGGATCAACACTGAACATTTACACTTGTCCCTCTCTTTTCACGGACTTGGAATCTGCAGTCTTGCTCTTCACGGGAGGGACAAGCGGGAGGCATAAAATGGCAGTGCGTACCCATGCATAGCCCCACGCTCATGCCTTGGGCACATGCACCATTATTTTCAATGGGACTCAAAATTTGCAAGTTGCTATTTTTGCACTGGGGGACGGGTCTGGAACAGATCCCCCGCCAATTGGAATGGGCTACTGTATTCCTATCTATGTTGCTAGGTTTTTTTTTCTTTTTGGTTTACCACTGTTCCATCTGATAGTGGCAATTTACTGTCTGGATTCTGAAGACCAGGGGCTAGCAAGTGGCAAGTTTAAAAGCCCTGAACTACATGTCGATGAGATCATGGCCTAAATCCTATTGTCATCTTAAATAGTGTAAACCTATTTAATCAATAGAACCTAAATCAGTGTTGACATGCCAAGTTCCCATTGAAACAATGGGGTTTGGGTCTGGCTCTTGTTCCTCCAAAAAGATTAAGCTTGTATTACCATCCCAGCAACTGCCTGGATTTCTGAGGGATGGCAGCTACCATCACCATCAGTAATAAATGCCATGTGGTTAACGTCTGTTATTGTTGTTTTGTGCCTTCAAGCCAACTCTGGATTATGGTGACTCTATTGAAGGGCTTTCTTTTTATGATTTATTTGAAGGAGGTTTTCATTGCTTTCCTCTTAGGCTTAGACAATGTGACTTGCCCAGTGTTTCCATGGTTTAGGTTTCCATGGTTTAGGAAGTGTAATGATCTCTGGGATCCAAGCAGCGCCCTGATCTTGGCCCTTAGCCCCAGCAGATCCTTTAATTTTCCCTAGTCTCCTGAGTCTCTGTTCCCACTCCCTGCTGAGCTGAATGAAACCCCTTGAGATCCTCTAGTCATGCTGCCACCACCCAGTGAACCTGCAATGAATTCCCCTTAGCAAC
>NC_056523.1:131898039-131900473 GCF_019175285.1 Sceloporus undulatus | reverse complement strand
AGCGCGTACGAGGGTTAAACGGGGCGGTGCTTCTGGCAACGCGCCCTAACCCTAGTGCGGTGCTGTGCGCTGCCAAAATGGCAGCGGGCCCGTTCCACACCAGCCGCCGTTCATCGTACATGAAGGACTGGCGCCGCTCTCCAACGAGGCGCGCGGCTGGTGACATATTGGGGGGCGCGGCATTGGGGGGCGCGGGCAGGGGCGCCTAGGGCCGCCCTTCCGTATTTTTTCCGCGCCCCGGAAGGGCCTCCCGTTTCAGAGCTCCTCCTGGTTTGGTCCGCCTGGGCGCAGCCTTCAGACGGCTTGGCGCCCAGAGGACGCAAAGGAGAAAGGGGCGGTTGTGACATATTGGGGGCGCGGCAGGGCGCCTAGGGGCGGCCCTTTCCGCGACCCCGGAAGGAGCTCCGTGTTCAGAGCGCCTTCCTGGGTTGGTCCCGCTGGCGCGCCCTTCAGAACGGCTGCGCCCAGAGGGATCCAAAGGAAGAAGGGCCAAACGGCCCCTTTCTCCGACTTCTCCCCTCCCACCGCCGCGGGGTGTCCTTGGGGCTTGAAGCCCGCAAGGACACCCCGTTCCTCCAGGCTGCGGGGCCCTTTTGCCACTGTCCATCCCGCAGCCTGGAAAGCGGTGGATGCGGGGCTTCACACAAAGGCGGCTGCCACACCGGGCACACTGAGGCCACCCGATAGCCCGGCAGGGAAAAGGTCGGCCCTACAAGTCCGCCCCAAAGGAGTGTGGTTGCCTGTGAACGCGCCTTTGATAGCCAATTAGTTGCACAACAGGGAAGCTTTTACCTGAGGCACACAGCGGTGGAGTAGCGTTGAGTGCTGGAACGAGGATTCCCAAGATGACCAAGGCTGAACACCCCCCCGCCCCCCCCACGCGGTATGACTGTGCCACCATCATTTTGAGGCCGCGTACTTTTAAGCCCGTATGTAACGGGCCAAATGCTTTGAATATGTAGAAAAACCTACATGCTAAATCTACATTACTAAATGCATCTGAAGAAGTAGACATGTCAATGAAAGCTCATGCTGCCAACTTCTTTCTTTCAGTTAGTCTCAAACGTTGCTACAAGATCTCTCTACAGACTGATTCTACAGACTAACTTGGCTATATCTTTAAATGATTTGTGGTCATCTGAATATACCTTGTAATGTTTCTTACAGAGACTTCCATCAAGGAAATACACTGTTTTACTTTCTATGATGCCAATTCCTAGTTAATTGCCCTAGCATAACAGATTGCTATATTTACGTTCAAAGCATCCTGCTTTAACTGTGAGGAAAAGATCATAACTAACAGCTGTGATTTTTCCTAGCATCTGACAAAGACAATCTCTTGTAGAAGTGACTAAACGTCTTCCAACAAATTGTGGGAGATGGCTGGAGATTATGAAGTCCCTGGATCAGAAGCATGTCTGGATTTGTTTAGAACTCCCTTGTGAATTTTTGTGTCAAAGATTTTTTTTTTAAAAAAAACACCCCTATTTTAACAAATTGTTTACCTGTTTAAAATGGACTTCAGAGAACAGAAAGTATATCTTTAGTCATCAGATTTCTTATGGGCTATTTTGGGACAATAATCCAGGATATGCCTTTTCTGGTCTAGTTGCTTTTGTGCGTCAGTTTTAGTAGTAAGTTTTTATTGAAAAATGTGTTTAGATACCTTAGAACTAGAGCTTGGCTTTGGTGTGGCTTCTGGACTCTTAGGACGCATGCATCATTTAAACAGCATACCTCCAAAGTGGCCTGAAACAACTTTATTTTGGCCTGTCTGTATGGGCCCATAAGTTCCTTTCATATGAGCTTTTGAATAAGTCCTGGCTAATATTTTTGTAGGTAGAGTATGCTGCTTACTTTCTGGTGTTGTGCTTTTTCCTTTTATCTCCATGAGTCTGAGTTGAGGATAGAAAAATTGCTGTGAAATCTTGGTTAAAGAATATTTAAATTTTCTCACAGTAATTTTTATAACACTTTTATTGAAAAACGCTTTAAATGCCTTACAAATTGAAATCCTTTTAATTGGAGGTGAAATGTTGAAAAAGTAAGCTAATGGTGTATACTAATATTTGAGAGAAAAGCACAATGAAAATGTGGTTCCAAATGCTTATTGAATTTCAGTGGTAAAATCACCAGACTCTGACTAACCTTTGAAACTTCAGGGTTTTAGATTTCCATAAGTACTGTATTGCACTGTATTGAGTACAGCTATCCATATTGAGTAAGAATGATAATAAGATCCTTTTCTGGGTTGTTAACAGCCATCAAGTCAACTGCAACTTATAGTGACCCTATGAATGAGAGACCTCCAAGTTACCCTATCATCCATAGCCCTATTTAGGTCTTGCAGACTTAGGGCTGTGGCTTCCTTGACCGAGTCTATCCATTATTTATCTTTTCCTGTTGCCTCCCACCTTGCCAAGCATTATTGTCT
>NC_056523.1:131869404-131898014 GCF_019175285.1 Sceloporus undulatus | reverse complement strand
GTCTTTTCTCATTTATGCAAAGTCTCTTGGGCCTGAGGTTTGTCAATGTTAATTTCACCCTAATATCAGTTCATATTTATTAATTCAATTTTATGTCTGTTACATTACAATTCCCATCCTTCCTCCATTGTGAGGTCAAGGGCTGGCTATCAATACTTGGTTATCCTGACCCTCAAGCCAATTCTGTGAGGGTAAGGCAAAGCTGACAGCAGACGGGGTGTGACCTCGCCCCAAAGGTTTACCATAGTTGAACGTTCCATCAAGTGGGTTAAAAGATTAGAATTCTCCATCTTCATGACGTTCACAATTCACCACTAACACAACTGCATTTATGACTAGGTCTTTTAGACTTGCTGCTTCTGTACTAAGGTGGTCTAACCTGTGGGACGAGAACAGAGAGCGAAAGACAGCAGCCAAAGCCATTCCCGTCATGTAATGCCTGGGCCCATGGTCGCCTAGTGAAGAGTAGCTATTTCCTCATCTACCTACAACTGCCCATTGTTGTGGCCTTTTGAGGGAGAGAAGAGTGGCGAACCTTATTCTTTTGGATTCTAGGGATCCTCTTAGGTCCCTAATGCATTATTGGCTTGCTTGCTCTGCTGCTTAAAAAATCCAACCAAAAACTTTAAATTCCCCCCTGCCCTTTGTGCCCACAGAGCTAGGGATTTGTGGCACAGAATTCATCCCCCCCTCTGATGTTACGCTGAGGTAAACAGAAACACAAATAGTTCAGAGTGACAAGAGGAAGGAAAAAACTGTGATAACAAGTCTTCATTGATGTTTGTGTCATGATGTGACCCAAAATAGGCATGCTCGAATGAGGCCTTTTGCCACCAGACATACTAACCCCAGTCAGTGGTTTCCAGTCATTACATTAGACTGAAGTATAAGTTCTGGATAATGTGCCACTTCCTTATACTTTTTCAGTTCACCAACACGAAAGCTTTTTTAAAAAAGTGTTAGGTAGGCAGCACTGGAGAACTATGATCATATGCACTTAATAGAAGGTCTCACGGACACCAGTCTCACACCACATGTTTAGTCGTTTAGCCTTTCTGGAAGCGATTTTTAATAATTGGTCTAAAGGATAGTGGGTGTTTGAAAACTTGATCCAATTTTTGTGTAATTTTGTGGTTGTAAAATGGAATAACACACTACAACATGAGTGCCTGTCTAACGGGCATGTATTGATTCTAACATGTCATGGTAGATCCAATTCACTTCATCATGTATACAGCAGAACTACATTGTTAGTACATTATTCTCGTTTTTTAAAAGTGCTTTATAACTGGTTTTTTCTAACATAACAAACCGCTAATTGGGAAAACAGAGAATACGAAATGTAATCTCTTTCCTGTTGACCAGGGGTTAGGCAACCTACGGCCTGCGGGCCGGATGCGGCCCGGCAAGTGCCTTGGGACCGGCCCCAGCCCGGGTCCTTGCCACCCGATTTGCCAGCCGGGGACCTTTGGCGGGGCACAATGGCAATTTGTCTATAGAAGCCTCAGAAAGAACATTTATTTATTTATTTATTCTAGGTATTTATATCCCGCCCTTCAGCCTTAATGGCTCTCAGGGCCAGGCTTACACTAATATTTTTTAATACAGACCAGTTCCTCTTTGCCCTCAGGCTTACAATCTACAAAGACACGACCACTAAAGGAAGAAGGGAATGGTGAAGGAGAAAGGGGATGTAGGTCCAGGTGGTTCTTCTCTCTCCTCTGTGAGGCCTCGGACCACGGCAGTATGGTATTGGAGGGATGGCTCTTCCTTCTTCCAGGCTAGTCCTGATGGAGCTGGACACTGTCTGGTGAACTCCATCTCAGGCCAGGGATGGGCTGTTATGGGGGCGAGTCTCTTGCCCTTCAGTGCCGTTGGATGCTGTTATGGAGGGCGGACAGCTCCTGCCTCTTCAGGCCGGTGGATGGCTTTTTATGGAGGGCGGCGTCTCTTGCCCTCTTCAGGTCCGGGTGGATGGTGTTAGTGGGGGAGTCTCTTGCCTTCTCAGGCCGGTGGATGGCTGTTATGGAGGGCGGAGTCTCCTGCCTCTCAGGCGGTGGATGCTGTTATGGAGGGCAGGAGTCTCTGCCTCTAGGCCAGTGGATGGTGTATGGAGGGCGGAAAGTCTCTCTGCCTACTAGGGCCGGTGGCATGGCTGTTACTGGAGGTGCGGAGTCTCTTGCCCCTCTCAAGGCCGAGTGGATGGGCTGTTATGGAGAGGGCGGAGTCTCTTGCCTCTCACGGCCGGTGGATGGCTGTTATGGGTGCAGAGTCTCCTGCCTCTCAGGCCAGTGGATGGCTGTTCTGGAGGTCGGAGTCTCTGCCTCTCAGGCCGGTGGATGGCCTGTTATGGAGGGCGGAGGAGTCTCCTTGCCTCTAAGGCCCAGTGGATGGCTGTTATGGAGGGCGGAAGTCTCTTGCCTCTCAGGCCGTGTGGATCGGTGTTATGAGGCGGAGTCTTGCCTCTACAGGCCGGTGGATGGCTTTGTCTATGGATGGGCGTGGACGTCTCATTCTGCCTCTCAGGCCGGTGGATGGCTGTTATGGAGCGGGCTGGAGTCTCTCCTGCCTCTACAGGCCCGAGTTGGACTGGATGGGATGGCTGTTAGGAGGGCGGGTCTCCGCTCTCAGTCGGGGATGGCTGTTTGCGGGGCGAGAAGTCCTCTTGCTCTCTAGGCCGGTGGATGTGCTTGTTATGGAGGGCGGAGTCTCTGCTCTCAGGCGGTGGCTGGCTGTTTATGGAGGTTGGAGTCTCATGCGCTTCAGGCGTGGATGGCTGTTATGGAGGGTCGGAGTCTCCTGCCTCTTCAGGGCCGTGGATGGGCCTGTTATGGAGGGCGGAGTCGTAACTCGCCTCTCAGTGGCCGCGTGGACTGGCTGTTCTGTGCAGGCGGAGTGCTTCTCCTGGCCTCTCAGGCCTGGTGGATGGGCTGTTATGGAGGGCGGACGTCTCTTAGGCCTCTCAGAGGCCGGTGGATGGCTGTTCATGGAGGGCGGGAGTCTCCTTGCCTCTACGGCCGGTGGATGGGCGTGCTGGTTGAGGGCCAGAGTCTCCTGCCTCTCAGGCCCGTGGAGGCTGTTCTTGGAGGGCGGGTATCCTGCCTCTCAGGCCGGTAGGATGGCTTGTTATGGAGGGCGGAGTCTCTTGCCTCTAATGGCCAGTGGATGGCTTGTTATGGAGTGGCGGAGTCTCTTGCCTCTAATTCGGCCGGTGGCATGGCTGTTATGCGGAGGGCGGTAGTTCTCCTGCCTCTCAGGCCGGTGGATGGCTTGTATGGAGGGCTGGGAGTCTTCCTGCCTCTACTAGGCACGGTGGATGGCCTCTGTTATGGAGGGCTGGAGTCTCTCTGCACTCTCAGGAGACCGGTGGATGGCTGTTACTGGAGGGCGTGAGTCTCCTGGCCTCTCAGGCCGTGTGGGAATGGCTGTTTGTTATGGCGGGTCGGAGTCTCACTGCCTCTCAGGCCGGTGGACTGGCGTTTTATGGACGGCGTCGGAAGTCTCCTGCCTCTCAGGGCCTGGGTGGATGGCTGTTATCGGAGGGGACGGAGTATCTGCCTCTAAGGCCGGGGATGCTGTTATGGAGGGTGCGAAGTCTCCTGCCTATCTCAGGCTCGGTGGATGGCCGTTATGGAGGGCGGACGTCTTCCTGCCTCTCAGGCCGGTTGGGGTGGGATGGCTGTTATGGGAGTCGTGGTGGAAGTCTCCTGCCTCTTCAGGCCGGTGGATGGCTGTTATGGGAGGGCGGGGTCTATGCCTCTCAGGGCCGGGGGTATGGTGTATGGAGGCGGAGTTCTCCTGCCTCTCAGGCCGGTGGATGGCTGTATGGAGGGAGGCGGGAGTCTCCTGCCTCTCAGGGCCGGTGGATGGCTGTTATGGAGGGTGGAGTCTCCTGCCTCTTCAGGCACGTGGTGGATGGCTGTTATCGGAGGGCTTGGAGTCCTCCTGCTCTCAGGGCCGGTGGCATGGGCTGCTGTTATGGAGTGGCGGAAGTCTCCTTGCCTCTCAGGCCTGGTGGATGGGCCGTCTGTTATGGAGGGTGCGGAGTCTCCTTTGCCTCTCAGGCACGGTCGGATGTTCCTGTCTTATGGAGGGTTTCTTCTCGGAGTGGTTCTCTTGATCCTCTCAGCGCCGGGGGATGGCCCCCTGCCCTTAGGAGGGCGGAGCTCTTGCCTAGTAAGGCCGGTGGATGGACTGTTATGTGAGGTGCGAGCAGTCTCCTGCCTCTCAGGCCGCGGGTGTGATGGCTTGTTATGGAGGTGGGGAGTCCTCCTGCCTCTCAGGCCGGTGGATGGCTTTGTTATTCTGTTTTGGAGGCGAGGGTGGAGTCTCCTGCCTCTCTAGGCCGGATGGATGGCTGTGTTTATGGAGGGTGGAGTCTCCTGGCCTCTCAGGCCCTGGGTGGTAGGCTGGCTGTTATGGAGGGCGAGAGAGTTAAGTTCTCCTTGCCTACTCAGTGCCGGTGGATGGATGGCCTGTTATGTTCTGGAGGGTGGAGTTCTCCTGCGCATCTCAGGCCGGTGGATGGCTCGTTATGGAGGGGAGGGCGGAGTCTCTGGAGTGAGGGCGTCTCTTGCCTCTCAGGCCGGTTGGAATGGCTGTGGGATGGCTGTTACTGCTTATGGAGGGCGGCAGTCTCCCTGCCCTCTCATGGCCGGTTGCGAGATGCGATTGTTATGGAGTGGGTGGATGTCTCTCCCTGCCTCTCCAGGCCGGTGGATGGCTGGTGGATGGCCTGTTAGTTCTGGAGCGGGCGGAGTCTTTTGCCTTCTCCAGGCCCGGTGGATGGGCTGTTATGGAGGGCGGAGGAAGTAAAGAGTATTCCTGCCTCTTTCAGGGCCGGTTGGATGGGCTTCTCTGTTACTGGAGGGCGGAGTCTACTGCCTCTCAGGCCGGTGGAGATGGCTGTTATGGAGCGGCGGTAGTCTCCTGCGCTCTCAGGCCGGTGGATGGCTGTTCATGGAGGGTGGAGTCTCCTGCCTCTCTAAGGCGCGGTTGGATGGCTGTTTTTTATGGACGGGCGGGTAGTCTCCTGCCTCTCAGGCCTGTGGATGGCTGCTGGTTATGGACCGGGTGGAGTTCTCCGTGCCTCTCAGGCCGGTGGATGGCTGTCTATGGAGGGCGGACGTCTCCTGCTCTCTTCAGGCCCGGTGCGGATGGCTGAGAAGCAAAACATGCATTTATACTACAAATTTTTTAAAACACTCAGCATAACTTTTTTTGTCATGTTCCTCCATTTTTTTTATAAAAACGTATCATTCCATTTGAAAATTTTGTCCTCCAATTTGTCCTGGTTTATTTATATATTTAATTTTTGTAAAAAAAAAAAATTATTTAATTGATTTTATTTTTTGTGTCTTCGGGCCCCCCCAGTTGTCGAGTGCGTGACGCCTCAATCCTGGCCCCCGGCTCAAAACAGGTTGCCTTTTTTACCCCTGAATCAACCTTACTCCTCCAGGGGCAAGTGGTGTTCACGGTGTGTTGGGAGAGATCTGAAGAGACACGAAAGTGCATGTGTTTGCCCTTTAGATTCCTTTGTTACTATGCTTCTCAGTCTTTGGCCCTAGACTTTATCCATGGATCCTATTAAAACATTCACTGCTTTTTGGGGGCCCTCTAAACCATTCCCTTGGCTTACTTACATGAGGTCGACTTGTAACCATGACTCATCATGGTATTGTTTATTATTTATTTCATTTATATGCTGCCTTTCTCTCAGAAGGGACCCAAGGTGTGCTCACAGGTAAATAAAAAGCATTTAAAACACATTACAAAACAGAACATTAACAACACTTTACATCATCTAAAACGGCCATATACAACACCACATAACAAATACTATACAAAAGCTAAAAGGCACAACTACAACACCCACACCCCACACAAAGACCACCACTAGCATGCCGCATTATATATTTAAAAATGGCCTGCTTAAATAAACACATCTTAACTGCTTATACCACAGGAAGTCAAGGCCGCGACGAGGCCACAGCCTCAGCTCTTCCCATGGGAGGGCCATCCCAGAGTTGTGGGAGCAAGCCACCGAGACGGTTCCCTCTTGTGGCCTCTCACCAAGCAAGCACTGTGAGTGGTGGCAGGAAGATTCTTCGGGCTCGTCTAGCCAGGTATTTGTCATGGGGAGACAGATACAATCTCTCAATCTAAGCCATCATAGGACTTTATAGGTCATATGACGGTACTTTGAATTGTGCCTGGAAATGAATTGGTATAGCCAGTGGCAGCGTGATGGAAAGCTGTTTCAACATATGCTCCCAAAAAACGGGCCCCCACAGTCAGCATTTCCGACCGCCAGCATTCTGGACCCCATCTGTGAAGTTTCCAGACAGTTTCCCATAAGGCAGCCGCCCACATAGAGTGCCATTACAGTAGCCAGAAATGAGGATGTAATCAAGACAATGTGTCACCATATAAATCTTTCCAGAAGAAATCCCTAGCGAGCTAGAGAGCGTTCACCATAAGTGGAGTTGATTGGAGGAGCATGACAATCAACATACACAACATTTAGTAAAAACAATTTGGCATCACAGCGACAACATTCTACCGAGGCAAGTGTCGGCAGTTTACAATTATGCATCCCTTGCTGTTGCAAGTTGTCACTGCAACTCCCAGAAATCCCCTCAACCATTTTCCATGGTGGCATAGGGCTCTCTTGCACGTTGTTGTAGTTGAAGAGCTCTGGAGAGAGCATTTTTGAGGGACATGTGGTTCTCCCTCTTTGTATTGTTGTACCTTTCAGTTTGTTCCTGTTTCATCTGTAACTCACTGCAGAGTTTCAGGGTCAGATTAGCACTTTGTTACCCCCAGAATTTCTACTACAGACTTTTCGTTTAGACAGCTGTTCTAGCCTCTTAAGAGTCTGAGAAGCGAGTTGTTTTGAAGTGCAGTGCACTGAGACAAAGCTTTACGTGCATGAGGTATATCACACGGCCATTTGTTGAAATAATGTTATCATTGTACTTGTGCATTGTAACATCCAGTTTTCAGTTTCATGCTTTATAAAATAACTCATACCAAGTAGAAGTTGCATTGACACTTTTTTTCTTGCTTTAGTGCACTTTTGAAAAAAGTATCAAGGGGACAATTAACCCTTTGTGAGGCAACTGAAGGGGTCGGGTAGAGCCAGATGGGGAACAGTAATTTTCTTTTTCTTTGAACTAAAATGACAACAACCGTAGAAGCAAAATGGTTTGACATTTAACTTTTAGGCATTTAATCCATTACCCACAGTGCTGCCATTCATAAACTTGGCAAGGATTGTATGTTCTTGTGCACAAGAGGCCCCATAGAATGACTGAGCTTTAAAAAGAGTTTTTAATGGTGGCATTTGTTTCTCACATTCATAAAAGATGAGCTCTTTCTTTGTCTATAGTAGGTATAATTGAAGCTCGATACTCTACCCCAGCTCTTGTTTCCACTTGTTTGAACATGTTGGCCATTAATACAATGAACATGTCAGTAAGGACAGGTGACAATAGAACAAACTACCATTGTTCAGTCATGACCCGCATGGGTATCCATCCCCAGTGAGTGTGCCAGTGCTGCAAATCTGCACAGAGAGAGTCTGCTTGGATGCGGCAGGCAAGTCCTATGCTGACCCATGCCCTAACTCTTTCTTTCTTACGAGGACAAGAGTAGTTACCATGTTCATCTTCTTGTTCTTTGTTGTGTTTCTGGCCGTTGTTTTCCCTGCCTAATATCTCTTCTGATCAGCAATTCAACAACAGTGGGGTGGGGGGTGGTATGGTACAACTGTGGTTTTGGTGAGTGCAATGAATATTCACTCCTTCTTTTGTCTTCGTTTAGGCGATACTGAAGAAATGATTTAGCTTACAGTCGTTTTGTCGTACATCTGAGGAGTTGCAAAGATGTTAACATCATTCAAAAGTAGTTGTTAACTAGTTGGAACAACAATACCAACAAATTTGTGTGATAGGAACTGTTATAGAATCTCTATCATTTTACTTGTATTAAGTAAACATTGCCAACCCAAAGTTTAATATTTGCCTTTTGATGTTTCATTTACTCTGTCCGCTTGTTCCCCGGCAAAAATAGCTTAATTCAGTTTACCTGGACTATGCCAGGACATGTTCTGATAACACGTTAGCAGCCTGGAGCTTGCAGATTCTACTCCACACAAAACATTTACTGTGACACTCAAAATTTATTTTTCTTAGAGCTTACGCCTAAAATTGCCTTGCTTGGTTGTTATAAAAATTATAATTTTACATGGTTATTATATTAGGAATAGTCTAGCATATTAAATAGTCTTGGAAACTAAGCTTTCAAGCCACTTGAAACAAGTTTATTTTATGCTTTACTGCTCTTTTTTGTTTGCTCACCTCTTTGTGAGACCGTGCCCCATATCTCATTTTTGCTCTATATTTGCCATGATCGCTGACAATATTTGGTTTTCTCGTATTCTAGTATTCTAGTAAATTATTTTTGTTGCTTAGTAGTATGACTTTCATGGCCGTATAAGTACGAGTAGTAAGACGTTAAGAAGAGAGTAGTTAAGAGTTAGTTCAGTATAGGTTTAGTGAGAGTTTAGAGTGGTTTATTACATTGATTTCGAGCATAGTTAAAGCATTGATATACTCATGATCACACATTTTTTTAACCACATATTTCTTCTAGCTCAGATAGACATCTGGGTTGTGCACACCAAATCAGCCTTTCTTTACACTGCTTGTGGCTCCACAGTCTCGCCGATCATGGTGATTTGGGGGATTTGTGATGCTAGCAGGGATCATTGTGTAGTTGGACTTTACATTGAATGATGTGTGTACCCCTCTAACCAACAGCAGAACAGGAACTGCTGACCGCAGGTGTTTCGCTTACTGTAACATCCTCTCATCCATTATCTTTTAGTGCCTGGGTTGTACCAGACTTGATCAGTTAACTTTCCATATTTTCTTGTGTGATTGTTATTGTATTCAAAAATGACAGAAAAAAGGGAAAGAAAGACAGACTAATAAACAAAAGGTGAAGACGAAAAAAAAAGTTTCTCTTACCTCATGAAGAAGTCGAAAAAGGCTTTTCATGGCCGGCAATCAATACGTTTTTTGTTACGGGTTTTTTTTTCGGGCTCATGTGGCCACCCTGTTACTAGAAGCAGTTTCTTCCATGATGTTTCGCCCCAAGCAGCATCTGTGGGCTGGCATTTCTCTGATAATGTCAGGAAGAAAAGAAAGAAACTCATTCTTAGGCAAACATGGCCACACTCGCCCAAAAACAAAACCACAAAAAACTTGTGTTTCTCTCTATAATTACTGCATTTTTAAACACACATGTGATTGTTGAGATTGGAAAATTTAGATACGCTTTTTGCCATTGGTTCTGTCAGAAACCTTTGTGGGATTTCACCTCACACATTGTGTTTGGGGAATTTATCTTACCAAGTTGTTGTTGGTTTTGCCTTATGGGCCCCAGGCCACCAAAAATCACAGCAATTTTGGTTACAGCGACTTGAATTGATCTGCTGGAATTGGAACGAAACATTACTACTGAATAGGACATTTCCTATGCCCTTCAAGACACATAGTTGGAAGATTATCGCAGAGTGTGAGCAAGGATTTCATGGTGAGCACTGCTGTCCTCCCACCAAATCACCCACAATTTGTAAATGGTCCAAGTTAACTGTTTTTCCTATCAGTACTGTTTCATCCAACCTCAACTATGGACTGTTGGTTTCTTGGCATATATTCTGTTCTTATCTCATGTCTCTATCGGCGACATCTACACACATATGGGGTCTGTGACCTTGCACCAGAGATCACCAACGAATTCATTTCAGAAAGCTGAGTAAGCTTGGCGGGTAGGGAATACTCGGCCCTCACCACCTATTCACAATGCCCGCAGCCCAACCAAGCTACCTCCTTTTCAGTTTATTTCCGTTGCTGCTGAAAGACATTAGTTGCCTCAGACTCACCTCTCACGCTAAAGTAGCCACTTTTTTTCTTACTATTTGTTGTTTTCTCCATTTTCTTATAGCCTTTTTCTAGTAATCTAGTACTTTTATATCCCATCTATCTACCAATTTTTTCAAAAAGGGACTCATGTATTAGTGCTCTGCCTAGCCCATTGCCCCCCTTTCACCCTTTAGGCCTATTTTTATATTTTTATGGCCTTCCACTTCTTCCCTTTTCTTGCAGAATCAACTGTTGGTTTGCATCCATAGACCTAAAGCTGATTGTGTACTTTCACATTGCACGTCTGGCACTTTAACACTGCCACAAATTTCTTGCTTTCTGATAGGTGATTCCTGGCTAACTCAATATCCAGAGTTGCTTCGATTCGAACTCTCCATGGCTCCAACGGGTGTGTCGCCAATGCATGGCCGATACGTGGCTCTCATATCTATGAAACCTTGGCCATCCAAATCTTCTCCTTGCCTAGACAATGTGGCTTACAGATGGCCTCTTTTCATAAGTCACTGTTTCACAAACATCCCACAACATCCTCATTTCAACGCAAACTCTGTCTGTGAATCACCACCAAATGTAGATTGATTTCATAGGGACTACCTTGCCTTTGGGGACTGGACTTCCCTTCCATTACCAGAGGGACTGGCGGCCAACCATACCTGAGCTATGGCTAGGTGCACTCAGTAACTGGAGCTTCCCAGCTGGCCATGGCACCAGAAATACGGCTCTTAGTCCTGATGGACTTCACACCACCTGTGGTTCATCTACCTTGCCTGCCTTTGATTCAGGCCACTCCCAGCCATTGGTTTCTATGGGACCATTTCATTCCCCTTCATGACCAGCCAGTCCCATGTTATTGATGGTCCTCAAAACTATTTTACTGGAACTCTTTGCCATGGTAGACCTCTTTGGCCACAACATCCTAGCCGGTTATACTGTTTTTCCAAGATCTCTCTCCAAAACGGGTTTACTAACCACACGTTGTACTAACCACAGAATGCCTCAGGAGCATGGGGTGGGGCTAGTTCAACTGGAATGGGCCTTATGAGTACACGGGTTCTTTCGCCAACAGAGGCCAAACCCTTGCACATCCGTTACCTCGGTTTTGTTAGCAGTCATCAAGACCTCTTTTAGTTGATCCTTCGAGAGGAGCTGCTTCTCCACTGGACACAGCCACACTCACCATGGACACAACACTCACTGCAGGTGTTGGTACAATCAACAGATAGTGGAGGTCATGCTGCACTCTCCCATGCTCACTCAGTCTGATGCTCTTTGACTGGTGGCAACTGGTGTGTCCCCCGCCACATCTATCTGGCAGGCGGCAACGCAACGTGATCCATCTTGGCAGTCATCAAGAACAACCCACAATAGTGAACTTGCTCCAAACTATGTGTCTCTTCTCCATCTCATGGAATGGACAACTTTTGGATGAAAGCCTTCTGTCTTGTCAACACTCAAACTGGGGTCAGCTAGCTGGTGGGTGATGTACATGTTTGTGCCACACCCTTCAACATCAACATGTCCACACAATTGCTGTTCCCAGGCCAGACACAACCCAGTGGTTTCTTTAGAAGATGCATTCCCTCCTGTCATGGTCACAACACACCATCTCCTACAATGTTTCCTTGGTTTTTCCCCTTTCTTTTCCCAGGGTTGATAATGAAAGATGCTGGCACGAGGCCAAGGCCAAACGTTTATCCTAACATAGATCCTTCTCTGGCCGAGAACAAACCTTTGCTTTTGCTACCCACTCCTCTGTCTGTCCAAGACATGGATCCATGACTTACCAGGTCACAACTGGAAGCTCCTCTCACCAACTCTGGAGGGCCCAGTCCAACACCCTGACCTGGCATTACTCTCTCTGACTCCTCTGCCCTGGAGAATAGGCCCATAATGGGCCCCACAAACTTCTTTGAGTCCTTTGTACAGCCGGAAACCGGGACTCCATAAAGACAGCTTACAAACTATACCAGTAAATGGCCAACGATTTTTGTTCTTTGCAGGGACTTCCAGATCTGAACCACATTTCTCCTGCCGGCTATCAACATTCTTGTTAACTTCCTCCTTAATCTGAGACGGCGAAAGTTGACTCCACTTTTTTGTTCCTCATCGAAGTTGTACCTGTCTGCAGTCGTGGCCCACCAAACTGCCTTTGAACAGCACGTTACGCCTTCTTTACCGAACTCAACTATGGTCAAAAAATTGGTTTTGAAAAGTCCTTACCTCATCTGTCTATCCACCATCGCACCTACATCATCTTCACCATACGTCTTTGTCGCTGGTCCTCTCAGCTTCACAACCAATGGGCATCCTCTGATCCTCGCGCTTCTCACAACTAAAGGATAGCCTTCTTGCATACCTCCGCCAGGCAGGATGGCCTCTGGAAGCTCGTGGGCCCATTGTTGTGATGAACACCCTTCCTTGTATTCAACACAATGGACAAACTGATCCTCTGACCCGACATCTCCTTCCTACCTAAAGTTAGTTCACATCTTAATTCAGGACATGTGTGCAATCCGCACTTTCTACCCAAACCCCCACAATTCTCGTCTGGAGAAGTCACTTCACTTACCTTGATATTCACCATGCTCTGGGTCTCTGCATTCAGAACGTTCGGCTTTGCATTCCCACTCCTGTCAGCGGACTTTTCATTTTTCATGGAGGCACCGTGAAAGGCCAACGCTGTGTCTTCACAACAAGATTCTCAAAATGGATTGTTCAAACCATCTAGCCTAGCCCATGAGACTGGCCAAATGCCCTATTTACCAGATGTAGGACCTGTCGGCTCCCATGGTTTGACTATTTTACATGGCAGCTTCACTGCCTGGACTTCTACACAGGCTGCCATTGGTTGCAGCACCCTCACACCTTTTATTCACGCATTTACTGTCTTGGGACTACAGTATCTAGGGCTGACTGCCAGTTTTGGTCCATGCTGTTCTTCTTTCTCCATTCTTCAGTGACCTGACCCTCCTCTTACCACGTTACCAGGTCTTTTTATAAGCTTTTGAGCTCGTAACCAATGATGTTGATGCGCACAGAGACCACACAAGAAGAACAAAACACATTGCTTACCTCTAACATGGTTCTTCAAGTGGGTCAATCTGTTGCCCTCAATACACACCTCCCTCTTTTTTCACAGTCCCTGTTGTTTTCTGCAGGTTCTTGAAACTGAAGCAGGAGTTAGATTGGCGGGCTTGAGCGAATATGCAACTGGCAGTGGGGTGTGGACTTATTTCCCATAACAGCTACTCAGCTCTGGAAGCAATCCGTCTGTGATCTCTGTGCAGGTGCCAAAACCCATATGTGTTGCGGGCACCAGGATGACCACTCTTGAAACGAACCACCTGAATCAACCCACAGTTCTTTCTCACTTGAAGGCATTTTTCTGTTTACTTTCTCAACACCTTTGCAGGTCTTCTTTTGGTGCATGTGTTTAAGTAACAGATTTATTTTTTAACACATGTTTTTGGGTTCTGCTGGGAGTTTTTCTACTTTTCTCAGTAGTACTTTCTGCTTGCTCACAAGTTCCTGTGTGGCTATTATGGCAACCAGAGCCTCTATTTTAAAAAAACTGTGTGAAATGCCAGCCTAAAGTGTCTCCCACTGATAGTCATTCACAAGTGCCCTTCTTTGTCTCAGATGCGGCTGTTACAGACTGCCAAAATAACGAGCTGACTCAGGTCTCTTGGAGGTATGGCTATTTAAATGATGCATGCATCCTAAGAATTCCGGCAGCTGCCAATAAAGCTGCACTCTGGTGCTTCGAATGAGTGTGGCTTTGGCGTGGACTTCGGACTCTTAGGACGCCCATGCATCATTTAAACTAGCATACCTCCAAAGGGACCCGAGAAGCAGCTTTATTTTGGCCAGTCTGTAGACAGGCCAGAGAATACTATAACATTATGGTATATAAACATTGCTTGCATTTCTTCCCTGGATAGAAAAAAGAGAGGTTACGCTTCATGCTAACGTTTGTCAAAGTGTAGATTTTCCTCTCACGTTTTCGAAAAACATTGCCCTTGAAAAACAAAGGGTTTTTAGTATGTTGTGAACCATCTCTTCAAACTTTGGTTCAAAACTGCTACCAGATTCAGTGTAGAGAATTCAGACGATTCCATGATACACAGTACCACACAAATTTCAGAAAACTGGGCTTGATACCACTGCATCTCCTCTTCTACTAAACTCTCTCAGAGGTTGATTGTCCCATTCGTTTGAAAGATACTGAAGGTCAGAAGACTGCTGATTGGTGGGTTAGCAGAATTAGAATCAAGAGGAATGCCAAAGGTACTGTACTGATGTCCCACTTTCTTTAAAATGGAAAAAAAGCCCTCTAAACGTTTGCCCACTGAGGAACTGACATGTAAAAAAAATAAAACAGGGAAATAAAAAGCAGAAGAAAGTAGACAATGAGAATATCTTCAGTTCTTCTCTGTATTTCATAGTGTCTTCATTTTAGTTTGCGGTGTTCAATAAATTCAGCACATTGCTTCCTTTGGCTGGTTAATAAAAACGGCCATGCATCTCCAACTCCTATGGGAAGGTTGTTTTCTTTGCCATAAATGATTCCCTGTGTGAGTGTGGCCCCCGGTTGTTGCTGTTAACGCCCCTTGAATGACCCCGGACTCATGATCCTGTAGGGACCCACATTGTAGTCTTAATTATCCTGTTTTACCCACCGTCAGAATGATCTATGGGGAACCTCTGATTACTGTCCTTATACCTTCCTCTTGCTTTTTTCTGAAACCACACGATGATGTGGTTATGTTCCCTGTATTAACTCATCACAGTCCCTGTGAGGTCGAAGTTGGGCGCTTGGGTTGTTGCTGGTCAGTGTAGTAAATAGGATCTGTAAACATTAATCCACATGTTATGGGGAGCTGTGTGTTTAGTTTAGTAATGGGAAGCAGAAGTTTCGACGGTCAACTCTCGTACAGGGGCGAGCCGAGTTGGGATGTCTGCTAAGCCAAAATAGTCCATATCTTTCTTGTAATGGAAAAAAGTTTTCCATTTTGTTCTGAACTGGCATTGATTTAGGACTGACCCTTGGTATTTTAATTTTTAATATGACCACACTTTGTGGAAAGGCCCGGGACTACATAAATGTCATAGAAGCAAATTTGCAGAATTCCGTATATTCTGTGTTTTTAAAAAAAATGTTTTCCTACAAACCTTTGCTAAAATGCTTGTTTTGACTAAAAGGAATTACAAAACCCCCAAGTCACTAGCAGTTTAATAATACATAATATTCTTTCTACTAAGACGTGATGAATCTGAAGCACCCCCCCCCCCCCCCCCCCCCCAAAAGAAACCATTCTCCTGTCTTCTTTGGATTTTCTTTCTTTGTCTTTCTTTCACATAAAGGCCTCGCTATAAATTAAACCTTCTGTCCTCTTTCTTTTGTGACTAAAAGTCTGCCCCAGCTCTTTGGGCCATGCTGCCATACCATCAGAAAATCTTAGCAGCTTTTCCTATAGCAAACATGTGTCATTTAGAAAAAAACTTTTATTGTAATAGTTTCGAAGGCTAATGGAATTTTGTTGGGTCCATAAGCATCGATATTACTTTGTTTTTTGTTTTGCTGAGTTTAGGCAAACTTGGCATTGTTCTTAGGCATTCTTGTCAGGGAGACCCTAAAGGTGTAACACAATAGCATGGGCATAAGACTTAAAATTTCTAATTAGTATTTACAGTTAGCCCTCCCTACATTGGTGGATCTGCAAAGGGAAAAAAAAAAGTTGTATGTTCCAGTCCCAGTTAGAGTCGCGGCCCATCTCTTATAAATGATTTCATATACACGGATTCAGGTATTCCACGGTTTGAAAATGTTCCAAAAAAAGTATAAATTTCCAAATATCAAACCTTGATTTCAATTTTTCGATAAGGGGACACGATTTTTTTGCTTTGCCAATATTTAATGGGGACTTGCGCACTCACAGATTTTGTTATCCCACGGGGATATTGGAACCAGCCCCAGGTCTAACAAGGTTCCACCTGTAAGGGGTTCGTGCCTGACCGGCGGGATGACGTGCTGAGGGCATGTGCCCTCATACTTCTTTGGGGGGGCATCCGGTTTTTTCTGGAATGGCTTCAGAGTTATGTTGGAGCCACGTAAAGCACACCGCCCTTTTTCAAGCTGTGTTGCTAAATTGGGGATTAGAAAACCAGGGATAAGGAGGGCAAAACAATGTATCTAGGCTTTTCTTTTCTTTGTTTTCTTTTCTTTTTCTGTTTCTTTTCTTCTTTTGTTGAGTTTTTTTCATGCCCTTTCCACTTATCAAATAGATACAGAGATCTTTACTTTGGTGATAGAATCCATTTATTGTTGTGGTCTCTGTATTAAAGCACTGATATAAAAACTCTTCAATCTGGATATCGGGAATTTTTTCACTTGTGTATTGTAGTTTGGTAATATAATTTGAGAAATTTCCCAATTTGAGAAGAGCTTCAGGAAGCTAAATGCTATGTAAGGAAAACCTTTTTTTAAAAAAGATCATGTTTCTCTTAAATTAAAATTGTTTCTGCCTTGTCTGGAATATTTGTTTCTATTTTTCTTCTATTACTTTGTTCCAGTGCTACTTTGTAGATTATATACTACATCCACTTGCACAGCTTTTAAAGAACAACCTGTTTTTCATAAAAAATGTTAGAAGAAAGTAACTGTACCGATCGATTGACTCAAACGAGACATTACCTTCAAAACGGATTTAATATTTTCTAAAACCAAGTTGGAATCTACTGGTGAATTAGATTAGGTGGGGAACCCAGCTGGTGCAAATACCACTCTACCGGGATCCCGGTCTGGCTCTCTAGGAAGCTTTAGCGAGCCTCATGCCACCATAGGTTGGTATAGGGTTTCCAAATCTAAAAGGTTAGTCCATGTTAAATAAAACCTTTAAACAAAAATGTGTTGGTTTTTGCGGTTCCACAGTTTTGCTTTGCCCTGCCTACCACTTCCAGTAGCCTCTGATAATTTATGTAACCTGGAATCAGGTCTCAGGCTGAAGGCTTGCCATTTGGGATTAACCGGAAACCCCCCTCTGAAACCTACACTGATAATGTAACTGAGACAGTGCTTCTTTTCAGGTTTATAATTTGTCGGATTAATAATATGCCAAGGGCAGACTATCCCAGTAGTAATCGTAGAAGTTGGCTTATTTAATGAAGTATAGTATTCTAGATATTTAAAAAATAATACGTGCGTTTCACTTTTATTCTCCTTTGCTTCCGATGCATGTGCAAGAAAATTTTGAAGAATGTACAGAATGTTTGTTGTTGTTTGTTTTTTTTAAAAAATCCGACCAAGCAGTTCAGTTCTGCAACAGTTTCCTGGCATACACTTAGGAGTTAGGAGTTATGTGCGGTCACCCAGAGGATTCAAAAGTGCTAACAAAGTCTAATGTGCATTTCAGGTTTGAAATTTTACTGGCCTTTTCAACCACTTTAAAATAATTGAAGATTCAGAAAGTTAATGTCTCCAAAAGTAATGTGGATTTTTGTGTGGACCAAGGTTGTCAATTTGTATAATAGCTATGGCCAGCTTACGATCCAGAGTTAGGAAAAATTATTTTTCGGACTACAGTTATTAAGAATCTAAGTGGACGTTAAAGGTTGGGGGGATTCTGGCAGTTGTAGTACCAAAAGGTATCTTTACTAAGGTGTTTGTAGGATCTTGTTGAAAATATTCTTGACTAATTTTAATAAAAGGTATAATCATGGAATGGCATTACAAGAGCTGCCTACTCTGTGGTACAGTTGTCCTTACGATTGCGGAGGATTGTCCGGACCCCCCCCCCCCCAATTTTGAAAACTTGCCACTATTGAAGCCCCATTGATTCTCAATGTGGGCTACATCAGCGGCTTGCACATTATGTTCCTCCTGGCTTGCCATCCGCAAAAGACAAAGCATGTGACAGCAAGACCGAGTTCGCGATCAGGAGGGGGACACACTGCAGTGTAATAGACAGAGTTTTGTTGATAGTTTTTTCTTTTTCTTCATTTCTGTTTGAAATATATATGTGGTTGTTTTACTGGACTATACATGTGCACTCTGAAGAAAGATCCTCTGATTTCACTGGAGATTTTATGAGAGGTAAGTATACAGCATTGAAGGCCTTTCAACCTGTTTGTTTATTACATGATTTTATGCTCCACCAGACCCACGCCAGCTGATGTCCCGTTTGAAAAAAACACTACAGTGGGCCTTCCTTACCTGGGGATCATTTCAGGACCCCCCCTGGTAAGGAAAACAAAAAACATGTATGCTCAAGTCCTATGAACACAATGGAGCGTGGTGTAGCGGTGTGGGTAGACATGCTCATTGTTTTTCACGAAGTGCAGCTTAAGCTGAAAGTGCCCACGGCCACGCCCCACATAGTGGCAGGAACACTGTACAGGTAAATTTGCAACCAGAGTACAGTTTAAAAATATGCTGTAAAATAAAAACCACACAATACTAAAATCAGTCTAATATCAGAAAAAACGATTTTTGCTTAAATAAACAGAATTGGCCTACAGATATGCAGCACGCTCCAGAGTTCAGTGCAGTTTATCACAATAGAACTTTCTTAGTCCACCAGAGAATATATTTGCTAATGAACAGACTTGGAGAATTTTTCTTGTTATCTAAAGTACTTACATACTACCTTTAAGTTTAATTCTCCCAAAAAAGTTTACATCATTTAGTTATGGATTTGTACCTTTTGTTGAAGGAATATGACCACAATAAACTTCATTCATTCATTAGTCCTTTGGTCCATTTGCTATTCATTTTTGATTTCAATGACCATTGGAGGATGTATCGCAGTAGACAACAAAGTTGTACCTGTGATGAAGTGAGGAAACGTAGTATAGAAACGGGGTTCCTTTAAAATCTTTATCTTGGGCTTGCAAGTTACTGTAAGGCGAAAAGGCGCTTGATGTTACATTACCTTACTTTTACAGAATTGTAGTTTTGTCCTAACTCTTTTTTGTCCTGTGTTATGGCATCTGCTACAATACTGCTGTTATTCTACTAAGAACCATGGAAAGCTAAAACCTTCACTGTTTTTTTAAAGGTATTAACCAGAAACAGTAGGGCAGGGAAGAGAACTATGGTCATGTAAATGACATGGGTACACACGCATCTTTGATGGAATGAGGTGAGGTTTATGATGATAGAGGTACCTTTCTTATAATCGGGTTCATTACTTGTTGTATCACTGAAACACCACTTTAAGCGGTGTTTCGTCTTTTGATTTTATGAGCTTTAGAAATCCTTTTAATTGGTGTTTTGTATAAAATAACCACAGTGGATTCAAAGCAAAATGTTAGGTTTCAAGTTGTTTCTTTCTACAATTTTAATGAAACCATTACAAATGGAACCATCCACTACTGTCCAACTTAAGTAAATTTAGAGCACCGTATGGCCCGCCAAATGTCAGCTTCCACAGAAGTCTTCACCCTTCTTCACCAGGGTCCTGCTGGTTCTTGTAGCTTCACCCAAGACACCAGACAACTCAGTAGTCTTATATAAAAGATCTACTTTATTCTACTATATACACAGCTCCAAACAATACTCAACTCCTCACTCTCCAATCCAACTACTCACAACTACAACCCACACAATACATTGGGATGTATAGTCATTATTATAGCCAAATCATGGCACCACCTACTGTTTTCTGTTTCCACACAGTAGGCGTGTACAACATTCCCATTGGTTCTCCTTGTTCATCCCACAATTAATGATTTCATCATCTCAGCCTTGACCACTTAACAATTGTCAGGTGTGTCCAATTATCCACTATGCATTTCTTGTCCTTGGCACTCTGGACCTGTTAATTGTCTTACCATTCACACCTGTGTGGTTCTCCATTGGCTTCTGCTGAGTCACTCTGACTCTCACATACAAGTTTTATTTCACTTACTGTATAACCCATGTGGCTTTTTCCTTAACATTTTATTCATATTTTTTTATCACACAACTCTTTTTTACATTCACATTCAGCTGAGGAATCAATCATAGTTTACCAAGGACTTTTAAATTAAGAAGTACACTTATTAAAGAACAAAAAGCATTAACCACCAAGCCCAAGCTGTAGATGTTAGAGATTCTTTCTATTGTATAACTTACCAAACTAAGGCACAAAACAAGGTTGCCCCCTCTCACCACTGCTCTTCATTATGGCTTTAGAAGTTCTGAATAACTCTATCAGAGCAAACAATACAATTACTGGTGCCAGAATTAAGGGAGTTGAATACAGTATAAGCTTCGGGCCTATGCCAATGATATGATACTAATATTAGAAGACCCAAATGTATAGATTGTGTCTTAGGGGAAATGAATGAATTCGGTTACTTCTCTGGATTTAAGATAAACAAAAGCAAAACTATATTGATTACAAGGAACATGAAAACAGTTGATGATAAGAATCTAGCAATGAAATCAGGAATTGAAGTCAAAAAAAGAGCAAAGTATTTAGGTATATGGTTAACAAACAAAAACACAGAATTATTTGAAAACAACTACAAGGTTGTATGGAAACAGATTACAAGGGATATGCAAAGATGGAATAAATTGGACTTGTCATTGTTAGGACGAATAAGTACTATCAAAATGAATGTGCTTCCAAGAGTCATGTATCTTTTCTTAAATCTGCCTATTATTAATAATGATGAGGTAATTCTGACATGGGAAAAGGAAATCAACAAATTTTTATGAAAGGGAGGAAGAGCAAGGATTAAAACTCAGATACTAAGAAAAAGAAAAGAAAATGGTGGCTGTGACCTGCTCAACTTGAAGCTATATTTTTGGGCGGCAGGTCTATTATGGCTGCAAGATTGGGTGAGATTAGAAAACAATAATTTGTTAAACATTGAATCATCCAATTTAAGGTATGGATGGCATGGATACTTATGGTATCGCAAAGATCTGGTTAACAAAGAATTCATATATCACTGAATTAGGAAGCCTTTGTTAAGAATTTGGAAGATAGTAAGATCAATGTTCTACACTGAAATACCATACTGGGCCTCTGCCCAAGAAGGTTTGTTTGGCAGATGGATGAGAACTCAAAGTTGGATAAGATATAAGGACGTAACTAAAAGGACGATAAGAGGTGAAACAGAAATTAAAACCAAAGAGGAATTGGAAAGTAGTGGGGTTAATGTTCAATGGTTTATGTACCTGCAAATTAAATCCAAATTCAGAGAAGACTTATTAAAGGAAGGGTTGGAGACACGGCCAAATGAGCTGGATAAAATATTCTGGGATACAGATAAGGGAAAGATCTCAAAATTCTATAAATTATTGTCATCAAGGGAGCTTGAATCTGAATTGATCACATCCAATATGATAAGGTGGGCACAGGATGTGGGTCACTCGATTAACCTAGAAAATTGGGAAAATTCATGGAAAAAAACAGCAAAATTTACAGTGGACAAAGACCTGAAGGAAAATCACTTGAAAGTTGTAAATAGATGGTACCTGACGCCGTCAAGGTTATCCAAGATATACAATAACAAAGAAAATAAATGTTGGAAGTGTGGAAAGGTAAAGGGAAGCTATTATCATGTATGGTGGTCGTGTTTTAAAGTTAGGCGATTTTGGATGAAGATTAATAAATAATAATAAAAGTTTTATTTTTATACCGCCCTTCTTACAATCAGGGCAGTGTACAACATAATAAACAGATACACAAAATACAATAAAATACATTAAAATCTACAATTAAAATACATTCTGGTCAGCTTGCCACTGCTGTCAGAGGGGGGGAGACTAACTAGGGCTTATATCGGGGAATGCTGATTTGAACAGGAAGGTTTTTAGTTCCTTCCTGAACTGGGCCAGGGAAGTGGCCGAGCGGAGCTCTATGGGCAGCGTGTTCCAGAGGATCGGGGCCACGATGGTAAACGTCCTCTTCGATGTAGAGGATAGTCTTGCCCCAGGGACCCTCAGTAGCTGCTGCCCAGATGTTCTGAGTGTGCGGGGCGGATTGTATGGGGAGAGGCGGTCCTCAAGGTATCCTGGGCCCAAGCCATGTAGGGCTTTATAGGTTATAACCAACACCTTGTATTGTGCCCAGAAGCGAATAGGCAGCCAGTGCAGATCTTTAAGTACGGGTGTTATATGACTGGCCCTGGGCATGCCAGTGACCAGTCTGGCTGCCATATTCTGTACCAACTGTAACTTCCAGGTATGGTACAAGGGTTGCCCCATGTAGAGCACATTGCAGAAATCCAATCGAGAGGTTACCAGAGCATGTACCACCATTTCAAGGTCCCTCTGGCCCAGGTAGGGACGCAGCTGGCGAATCAGCCGAAGCTGATAACAGGTACTTCTGACCGTCGCATCCACCTGAGATGTAAGGTGGAGCGACGAGTCAAGAAGCACCCCCAGACTGCATATCGAGTCCTTTACGGGAAGCGTGATCCCGTTCAGGACAGGTGGAACCACCGCCATCCCTGGGCCAGGAGAACCTATCACGAGCACCTCCGTTTTCTCTGGATTCAGACTGAGTCGGTTTTCCCTCATCCAGCCCATTACTGACTCCAGGCAGGCCACGAGAGGAAAGACGCCATCCTCAGTCACTGCATCAGTTGGAGACATAGAGAAGATTATTTGGGTGTCATCAGCGTACTGATAACCCCGCGCCCCATGTCTCCGGATGATCTCTCCCAGCGGTTTCATGTAAATGTTAAAAAGCATAGGAGACAGAATGGCTCCTTGAGGGACCCCAGATGTAAGGGCCCTCTTATCGGAGCACACGTCTCCCAGCTGCACCATCTGGAACCTCCCAGAGAGGTAGGACCGGAACCACTGGAGCGCAGTGCCCCCGATTCCCACCTCTACCAGGCGCTCCAGAAGGATACCATGGTCTATGGTATCGAAAGCCGCTGAGATGTCCAAGAGCACCAACAGGGACACGCTTCCCCTGTCGATGCCCAGACGGAGATCATCGACCAAGGCGACCATGGCTGTCTCAACCCCGTAACCCGCCCGAAAGCCAGTTTGAAATGGGTCCAGATAATCCGTTAGTATACAGAAAATAATAAGAGTAAAATATATTATGACTCCGGAACTATATCTGCTTAATATGACTACTCATTTGGGGGCAGAACCAGAGAAAAGGTATTGGAAAATTGTGTTATACTTTATAACAGCGGCTCGAATACAGTGGACCTTTGTTATATGCTGGGGTTTGGTTCCAAGATCCCCCGTGTATAACAAAATCCGTGTATGCTCAAGTCCCATTAAATATAATGACATAGCAAAATGGTGTCCCTAATAAAAATGGAACATCAAGGTAAATTTATACTTTTTTGGAACATTTTCAAACCGTGTACAGTATGCTTGAATCCGTGTATAAAAAATCCGTGTATAAGAAGGGCCGACTGTACTTCTTGCCAAGTTTTGGAAAATGGGAAGAGTACCTAATACAGACGAATGGCTACAGAAAGTCTTGGAAATTAAAGCAATGGACAAATTAACTGCACTATTAAAGAATGAAGATTATGAAAATGATTTATGGCTACCCTTTGAAGATTATGTGTACAAAAGATGGAAAACAAGAATGTAACTAAGTGTTAGAGATAATATTTGGTGGTGGTAGACCATTTTGATTGCTATTCTTATGTTAACGCAAAAATATGAATATATGTACATAAGAAGATTTCAGAATGAAGAGTTATAAAATAACAAAAATTCAACAGAGATTAGCAAGAAAGATACATATAGTGAGACTGTGCAAGGTTGTATTAAATTTATCGATTATATGTCTGTATGCTGGATCGGCATTGTACAAAGAGGATGAAATAGATATATTGGACTTGTATATGATGTTTTGAAATGAAATTTAAAAAATATAATTTGAAAATTTGAAATAACTTACCAAACTAAAAATGCTCTATTTAACCTGGACTGCGTTAATCAAAGTTAACACAGGGCCAGAACAGACAGGCCAAAATAAAGCTGCTTCGGGTCACTTTGGGGGTATGCTATTTCAATGATGCATGTGTCCTAAGAGGCCAGAAGCCACACCAAAGCCACACTCCAGTCCTAAGGACTGGAGCACAGCTTTGGCACAGTTTCTGGTCTTGTAAGATGCGTGTGTCATTTAAACAGCATACCTCCAAAGTGACCCGAAGAAGCTTTATTGTAGCCTGTCTGTTCAGGCCCATATATAGCTGAGTCAGCTGAATATCATCAGCAAACCCAATGAAGTTTATCTAGTCCAATGGAGGCTTCAGAGTTACATATGACAATTTACACAGCACAACCTTTTACTTCTACACTGGTCTAAAAAACTGATCCAAACTGGAATTGTTACTTTTCCTTCCCACTGAATAATCAGTCCAGAACCCTCAGGAAGAAATAATCTGCAGAACAAAAATCCTGAATTTTATCTGAGTGCAAAATTTTCCTGAATGCATTAATGAAAGAGATGAACAGGTTCAGTACTGCTGAACCAGGGATCTCCTATGATTAGATACATCTGCTCAACATGCCTGGTTCACATCTTAGCCCTGCCATAAATTCACTGGACAAGTCCTTATTGATCATCAGTCTAAATTTCCTTTGGAATATAGGAACGCTAACCTACCTTTGACAGTTGACTTGGCGCGTAGCGTTGTTTGCTCTTGCTGCTAAAAAGACTAGGAAGAAATACATAGCAGAGATTGCTGTTTCCTGTAATGTGGATAATTTGATCTAAAAGGGCCCAACTGTGAATTTTAACATATTCGTGTTATCCAAGTTATCCACAACTGTCAATGTTAAACTTTTGCTATTTATTACAATTTGTTGTATACTGTTTTTAAGGAAATTTTATGTGTACTGTAATATTACTTTGATTTTTGCAGTGGCCACTGGCCAAAAGCAATAAAGAGAGAGAGAGTTGTTATAGGCCATTTGAAATAACACAAACGTAAAACAATTGCATACATAAATACCACATACAAAAAATTACTACATGTGATTATTAAGTTACTATTACTTGCTCATGCTTTGAAACTGATGAAGTATTAACTCATTTTAAATTGCCTATAAGGGTAATATCTTTTTTGCAATCAGGTGTTTAAATAAGGCTGTATCATAAAAAATGTCAAGAAAGAAATGTTAAAAAACAAAGCTATTTCAAGAACATTCCTTTTAAAAAATTATTTGAGCTATAATTACGCTACAGTTTAAGTGGCAATTACAGTCAATGTTGCTACAATATCTTCCCGAGCCTGCCTGTTAAAAGAAATTACATGTTTTGCTCTTAACCAGAGAGACAGGGAAAAGTACTCACACTTTTGGGATGTTGAATAGCAGCTTCCCATTGCAGCCTTATTCGCTGAGGCATCATCACATCATCCTGTAATAAAGAGCACACAGTTAGTGAAAGAAAGGAAGTGAATGACAGAGAGTCCAACATCTTCTCAAACAATAACTAGGAAATACAATGGGCCTTTGGTATCAGCTGGGGTTTGGTTCCAGGACCTCTGTGAATACCAAAATCCACAGATGCTCAAGTCCCAAGATATACAGTGGCATAGTAAAATGGTGTCCCTTCTATGGCAAAATCAAGATTTGCTTTTTGGAATTTTTTTTTTTTTTAAAAGGGGATATTTTCAAGCCTTGGATGCTAGAATCCTTGGATACAGAGGGCCATCTGTAGCCATTTTACTATTCAGAAGGCCAAATTATCACACACAAACAACAGGTTACAGATACTGGAAGAACTTCAGCTACCATGTTAGCTCAATGGTTACTGGATAATATTTAACCCTAAATAACCTGTGCATCTACCCCTGTGTTAGGTAAGGCTACACTCCCTCTAAAAATGCAGGCTCACAGTTTGAGGATATTGGAGGTCCATGATTCAGCAGTGACTAGGAGTGTTTTTGCCCAGCTAAAGCTACTGCACCTAGAGAAGTTGGATTTGGTCATGGTAACACATGCCTTGGTTACATCCCATTTGGATTCTATTCATGCACTCTACATGGTGCTGTCTTTGGAAAGTGCTCTGAAACTTTTGTTGGCCCAAAGAACTGCTTCTAGGTTGTCAACTGGGGCTGGATACATGGAGCACACAATTCACCTATTGCAACAGCTCCACTGGCTGCCGGTCCATTTCCAAGCACAGTTCAAAGTGCTGGTGCTGACCTATAAAACTCTATAAAGCTTGGGTCCAGTTTATTTGAAGCACCATATCTTCCTTTATGAGCCTATTAGAGCTCTATGATTATATTCTAGAGAGACTTCTCTGCCCCACTACCTTCTCAGGTTTGATAGGTGGGAATAAGAGAGAGGCCTTCTAGGTAACTAATCCTAGACTTTGGAAGTCCCTTCCTAAGGAGCCCAGAATGGTCCCATCCTTGCAAGAGATGAGCTTTTTATGCCACCAGGCTTTTGGAAACTGACTAGAGTAGGCTTTTAATACTGTGTGGTCTGTTTTTGAGGTCTGTATGTTATCTTTTAATGAATTTTAACGTTTTTAATGTTCAATGGTTTTAATTTTATCAATTATTTGTGTTAACATTTTTATTTTTATACTTTTATATATAGTTTTAATCCATATTGTTTTCAATTATGACGTTAGCCATTTTGATCTCATTATTGAGTGAAAGGCACAATATAAATTAATAAAATAACAACCACAACAACCCTAAAGACAACACAGGCTAAAGCAAAACCCAGACTTTCTGCACTAGACATAGCTGATATAAAACAAACCACAGTTTTCATCTATTTCATTATTTTTCTCTGCCCATGAAGTAGAAGGTATTGTATTGTAACATCCGCTATAAAAAAAACCCCATAAAAACTGACATAACTATAGACTTATTATGACCCTTGGCCACTAACAATCAAATATGAGAAATTGATTCTACAAATTACAAGAACGATGAGCAAGCTATAAGGGTCAAAATCTTGGCTATACTACAGTCTACAGCAGTGGTTCCCAACCTGTGGGTCGGGACCCCTGTGGGGGGGTGGGGTCTAATGACCCTTTCACAGGGGTCACCTAAGACCATCGGAAAACACATATTTGCATGTAGCAATGAAAATAATTTTATGGTTGGGGGTCACCACAACATGGGGAACTGTATTAAAGGGTCACAGCATTAGGAAGATTGAGAACCACTGGTCTACAGCAGGGGTAGGCAACCTTTTTGAGCCGGGGGCCAGGTTGCTGGCCCTCAGACAACTGGGGGGCCGAAGCCAAAAAATAAATAATTAAATAATTTTTTAAAAAAAATTAAATATATAAATAAACCAGGACAAATGTAGGACAAAATTTTCAAATGGATGATACTTTTTTTAAAAAAAATGGAGGACATGCAAAAAAATTTGCTGATTTTTAAAAAAATGTTAGTATAAATGCATGTTTCTGAGGCTTCTATAGACAATTGCCCCCCCAAAGGCCCCGGCGGCAATCGGTGGCAGGACCGGGCTGGGGCCGGTCCCAAGGCCTTGCCGGGCCGCATCCGGCCCGCAGGCCGTAGGTTGCCTACCCCTGGTCAACAGGAAAGAGATTTACATTTCTTCTCTTTTCCAATTAGCTTTTTTATGTTAGAAAAACCATTATACAACTTTTAAAAAACAGAAAAATTACTAACAATGTAGTCTGCTTTACATGATGAAGTGAATGATCTACATACATTTTAGAATCACTGCCCTTAGACATGCACTCATTTTGTATGTTTTATTCCATTTTACAACCACAAAATTATCAGTTTTCAACCACTATCTTTACCAATTATTAAATGCTTCCAGAAGGAAAACTATACATTTGGTGGAGACTGGTTCGTAGACCTTCTATTAATGCATATATCATATTTCTCAGTGCTCCTACACTTTTTTTAAAAAAGCTTTCGTTTGGTGAACTAAAATATAAGGAAGTGGCACATTCCAGAACTTTACTTCAGTCTAATGTAAGACTGGAAACCACTGTGGTATATGTCTGGCAAAAGGCTCATGAGCATCCTATTTTGGTCCATCATGACACATCAATGAAGACTTTATCACAGTTTCCTCTTGTCATCTGAACTATTTGTTTCTGTTTACCTCAGCGTAACATCAGAGGGGTGAATTCTGCCCAAATCCCTGCTCTTGGGCACAAAGGGCAGGGGGATTTAAAGTTTGGTGGATTTTTTACAGCAGCCAAAATGCATAGACAAGAGGATCCCTAGAATCCAAAAGATACTGCCACTCTTCTCTCCCTCAAAGGCCACAACAATGGCAGTTGGTATAGAGGAAAGATCTCTCACTAGCACCTGGGCCCAGGCATTACAATGCTGTGCTTTGCTGCTGTTCTCTCCCACAGGTGACACCTTAGTACAGAAGCATCTAAAAGACCTAGTCCTATGCAGTGGTTAGTGGTGAATTGGAACTCAGAAGATGGAGATTCTAATCTTTACCCACTGATGAACTTCACTAGGTAACCTTGGGCAGTCACCCTCTGCTTCAGCTTGCCTTACCTCACAGAATTGGCTTGAGGGTCAAGGATAACCAAGTATGCCACCTTGACCTCACAATGGAGGAAGGATGGAATGTAAGTAACAGACAAATTAATAAATAAATATGAACTATATTAGGGGAAATTACATGACAAACCTCAGCCCAAGAGACTTTGCATAAATGAAAAGACAATAATGCTTGGCAAGGTGGGAGGCAACAGGAAAAGATAAATA
>NC_056523.1:131848075-131866404 GCF_019175285.1 Sceloporus undulatus | reverse complement strand
AAATTTTTCACGTGTCCTCCATTTTTTATTTTGAAAAGTGCCCTCCAATTGAAAATTTTGTCCTACATTTGTCCCAGTTTATTTATTTATTTAATTTTTAAAAATTATTTAATTATTTTTTTTTTTTTTACTTCGGCCCCCCAGTTGTCTGAGGGACAGCAACCCGGCCCCCGGCTCAAAAGGGTTGCCTATCCCTGACTTAACTCTTATAATTTTCTGATAATTCAAAATACCGTATTTTCCGGCGTATAAGACGACTGGGCGTATAAGACGACCCCCAACTTTTCCAGTTAAAATATAGAGTTTGGGATATACTCACCATATAAGACTACCCCTCTTCCAACGCACACCAAATAAAAATAAAAAAACATCAGATTTGATTTCAATATGGTAATTTTAATTCAAATGACATGCAGGTACTTAACAGGAAACCTTGTTGTATACAAAGCCTGCTTGGATTGGTCAGCTCTCCCTGCCTGCCCAGCCCTCCCTGTCTCCAAGACTATCAGAGCTGTAGCTGCTTTCATATGATCGCCGCATACGGTGGGGATGTGGCCGCAGCCGTTTTTGAGCTCCCCCCACCATATGCGGAGGCCACAGATTCTTCAGTCCGGCTCAGAAGTTTCAGCACCTGCCCTATAAGATGACACCCGGCGTATAAGACAACCCCCAACTTTTGAGAAGATCTTCCTGGGTTAAAAAGTAGTCTTATACGCCAGAAAATACAGTATTTCTACTACACACACACATGCAAGGGGGGAGGGACACAGGGGAGTGTGACAGACCTTCTAATGATTTTTTTCAGATTATGTATAACTATTGCTATGCTGCATAGTGACTGGTAATTTGGATGCATGAAAACTGAAATAAAATCTAAAACTGAGATAATTAAATATAAAATGAATTTATAAGAGTTAAGTAATATGAAAATTTGATGTGTTGATAAAAAATTTTCCAAAATGGAATGATGATAAACCTTCCTTAAAAGGTTACTAGCATCAGAAAGGCAATAAGCACAAATATCGAAAATATGACCCATAGGCGTAAGCAGTGAGAACAGATTTCTGGTTAAATCTGTGGCTGTTAACCTGTTCTTTACCAGAAGCCCCTTCTAAATATCTTTTGTTGCTGCAGATCCCCAAGACTTAACTCAAAATTCAAAACCCTAATAATAATACCTAAACATTTAACCATTAACAATTATACCATCTGTTAAGCCTTCCTTCAGAGGTACACTAGGGGAAGGGATGACTTTTCTCCTGCTTCTTCCTGCTGCTTTGTGGCTTGAGCAGATTGAACAGCAATGCACAGGCCCTGCCAGCCAACCAGCAAGCTTTTGCCTTGGCTCCTGTCACAGGGCTGTTCCACTGCAAGGCAGAAGTGGGCAGAGCATCCTTCAAACCTTCATAGATCCCCCTCTGGGGACACTAAGGCTCCTGGGGATCCACAGAGTACAGGTTAAGAACCACTGGTCTAAATTGTCCAGTTTAAGAGATTCCCAAACAGGGCCCCTACAGTTGTAAAACCCATATTTATGATGCCCAGAGAGCACAAAGATGGTGCAACAGAGCTCATGTGTAACTCAATACACCATCAAACTGAACATGGAAGCTGCTGTCATCACACACAGGCACACACAGGTTACATACTAAAATAGTACAGACTAACAGGTCAGGGCACACCTGCTAGGAAAATTATTTAATTAAGCCACTCGTACATCTGCTTAGTTTATGATTACTATGGTGCGGGACAGGCGATCCCAAAGCGCCATGCCGACACTGATTCTAGGGTTAGGGTACCGCGCACCAACTGCATGGTCCCTAATCCTAACACAGAGCAACAGCGGACTAACGATGGCATCCCGTGTACATGCTTGGCGGCTCAAAAAGAACCCATTTTTTCCGGGGGTTTTTTACTTCGGAGGGAAGCCGCATGGTTTGGCAGCTGTGGCGTCCCTCTGGAGGGAAATAGGCCACCGGCAGGCCACCCTTTTGGGGTGGTCTGTCCTGGGCCTATGTTTCAAATCTTTTCACACAACATGGGAAGATTATCAGTCTCTTTTCAGCAGAGATTGGAAATGTAACAGTTCTACCAATTACAGTGAAAGCACAACATTTCCACTTGCCCTTTCATGGGTATTACTGAGAATCCAAAAAATAAAATGGAGAAACCAAACAAGTTCCTCATTATATTTACACAGACTTCCATGTTTTCCTTTTTACCAGCAGAGTTCAATCTCAGCTTGATGTATGCAAGCTGATCTTGCACAGATAATTATATTTATATTTATATAATGTATATACACATTATTTATTTATTATGTTTATTTTATTATTGTTTATTGTATTATATTTATGTATTAAAATTTATATATCTATTATTTATATTGTTTATATTTTTCTCTCTGCAAGAGTAACTTGCATATATCATAGAATCAGATTCTATGAAGTTGGTATCTTTCTGTTTGTATCTTTCTGTTGGTAAAAAGGAAAACATGGAAATCTATGTAGCAAAAAGAAATTGATGGTTACAATGTAATCATAGCACCTACATAAGAAGCCCTGTTCTTTTAAAATGTGCTTTTCTTTGGATTGATTTGATAGGAAATAATCCAGGAATCTTAATAAGAAACTGTAGATTGTCTTTACAAACCTCATTTATAAACTGCTAAGGGCCAGACTAAGCAGGACATAAACATTCCATACAAACAGGATCTGAATTAAAACAAAAAACAAAAAAATAAAAGAATTCCCAAAGGAAGAGGTGATTTTATGAGAGACTGTGGCACCGGGTGAGAAGCGGCTCTTTGTCCTGTGGGTTCAAAACAACTTCTCAAATTATTCCAGAGAAATTCCAGAATAATTCCACAAATGGCAGAGGCTGCATCCAAACCACAAAAATAATTTGATTTGGCAGCCTTTAACTGCCATGGTTCAATATTATGAAATTCTGTGAAGTGTAGTTTTGTGAGATATTCAGCCTTCCTTGTCTGAGAGCTCTGGTGCCACAACAAACTACAAATACCAGGACTCCATAACACTGAGCCAAGGCAGTTAAAGTGGTGTCAAACGGCATTATTTCTGCAGTGTGGGTGCAGCCAAGGTTTGGTACCACTTTTTAATTTATTCTGGAGTTATCTGCTGTTTCTAACATCTCTTTTGTTAAAATAGGAGGAAATGACAGAATCAGACTTTGTGGCATTTCACTGGTTTAGAGCAAATGTTGGGACATCATGATGTATAACTGGGAGCCTTTTAGTGGACTTTTATTTTGCATAATAATTTTGGGGGGAAATAGTTTAGAACCATGGGCAATATTTTCTTTTTTAAATATTCTTTACATCTGAAGAACAGTAAAGTTGCCACTTCAGGTCTGAACATCATTCACAATGTGCTGTATGGACAGATCTGCTATACAGGCAGCTGCTTTAGTGTGATCATTTTGTTTTCTACGGAGATTTCAGACTCTACTTGCACTAGGAGTCATTTATTGGTCATTTTGTCAGTCCATGATATCCTCAGACCTCTCCTCCAGCATCACATTTCAAATGAGTTGATTCTCTTCCTATCAGCTTTCTTCATTGTCCAGCTTTTGATAACCATACACAGTGATTTGGAATACATATTTAGGGGGGACGTGGTAGAGCAATGTCCCATATCCATTCCAAATGACAGTTTGCATCACACAAATTTCCACTATTTTAAAAGATAAATATGGATATTTGACTGCAGAATTTTAAGTCTTAATTCAAAACTATTAATCACCATAGCCACATGAAACATTTACATATCAAACTACAGAAAACTATGTATCACCAGAATAGTATGATCAAAAAGGGAGAAAAGGGATATTTGAAAATTGCATTATCAGTCTGATCAAAACAAGTTGACTTACTGAATCCAGAAAGCAGAGGTAGGTCCCCGAGCTCTGATCTACTGCCTGATTTTTAGCAAAGCCAACTGCCAATAAAATAAAAGGACAACATATCATATGAATGTAATTGCATTTTTTCCTGTTCAAATACTGGGTGACAAGTATGAAGGAAAATTAAGTCCCAAACTACACTCAAATTGGCTTCACTGCCAACAGAACTGAACTATGTACCCATGAGGCAGGACCAATTCAGACATATAATGGGCTACTCCAAAAACTCATTGTTTCTTTGCAGGTGAATCAGACCTCAAGCATTCCCTCTCCTTATGTTCTCAATTGTTTTAAAATCCTGATTCAACAGGACTCCTAAAACCAGGATAAGAAACTGTAGGGGCCACACGGCACCCCCAGGAAGCCTTGGAATGCAGCACCCCCATACCCCCCATTCTGATTTTTGAGCCCAGTACACCCCAGCAGTCTCTATGGGTTATGGGTGACATTTTTTTTTTTTATCCTCTTGGGACAGTTTAGGAGAGACTTTTCTTTTCTTCCAACAAGGAATGGAACAGGGTAACTCCCTGTTTTTAAAAAAAGCTCTGTCCTTCTTTTAAAAAGGTCTCTCCTAAAATGGCTTGGGGGGTACCAAACATGGCAAAAATGCCCTCAATGCTCCCCCGCAGCTTGGAGGCATACTGGGGGGGGGGGGAGAGAATCTGATTGCGGGGGTGGGGCATAGCTCTACGGCAGGAAGCTACTTGACTGAAACTTGGCAGGAATACTAAAGACACTAGGAGTATAAGCACTGGACTATGACTCTGGAGACCAGACTTTGAATCCCTGCTCGGCTATAAGCAACTCACATTCTCTCACCCTCAGAAGAAAGCAAAGACAAACCCTCTCTGAACAAATCTTGACAAGAAAAGCCCATGATAGCCTTAGGGTTGCTATCAGTTTTAAATGACTTCAAGGCACACACAAAAAATTATATCATTATAGTTAAATTGAATCTCACAGTTGTACTGACAACTACAGAAAGGACACCATGGCCTTCAGCTCACCATACTTGTTTAATGCCCTAACTGCCAAATCAAAAGTGTGAGAGAGGCTGTTTGTATACTTGCAAAATTAATGGCTAGAAAAGGACTGTAATTGCACAACCTCTCTGAGAAATGACTACTACTATCATAACTATTTTTAGGATTGCAGTGCCCCAACAGGAATATGGCATATGAATACAGCTCTGACAGCTGCTAACTTTGCTTGATGGTTTCTGGTTATTCAGCTAATGACTACTCCCACACAAAGCTGAGTACCTTCACTAGGGTCATAAAATCAGTCATGGATTGTTCCTGCAAAGTAAAGCTGTGACAAAAGATGGCCAGAAATTAAAATGCACCCTCATTTAAGATCACCTTCTCAACACCCATTAACTATTGTATTTTATTTCTTTGGAGCATCATAAAAAATCATTAACACCCATCATTCTGGTTTCATAATGCATTATTGTCAAAGAAGATAATGTTAGTCACAGGACAATCAAGGACTGAGGACTAAAGATATGTTTTTAAAATGCTACTGAAAGTCAAAATATTGTTACACTTATTTAAAGGCTGGTCTCTGGCCATGGCGATTGTGCACAGGGCGAGGACAGCCTTATTTCTCCAAGTGCAGATGGCTAGAAAATAAGTTATTTAAACTGTACGCAAGGCAAACAAAAATCTGATAGTCAATTGCTTGTAAGAGAAATATCATTTGTAATTATTATTATTATTGCCAGCTCTGTGTTTCCAAAGAAACTTGATTCTGTACAAGAACTGGGCATTGTTAAAAAATTGTGTCTTGCAATGAATCTTGTGTTCCACATAAGCAAAGAATTCCCTGTGATATTGCTACACTGATGAACCTCAAATGTTTGTGCCAAGGCTTTGCATTTTGTAAGGTCTGCTTACTTAGTGAAAAGAGGCTGTTACCATGGTCACAGGAGTAAAAACCTAAGACCCCGTGAGATATTAACATTCCTCACTCTTGGAAAGAAGTAGTTTTGTGGTAGTTTCTTCAAAGCCACTGACCCTTTCTTTTGTGATGAGTTTTCCCTTTTGTTTTTCTTTTTCCTTTTCCATGACAGAGAAGAATCAGAAATGAATCTTAATCCAGTGTAAATAGTCCAAGAGTGAAGACCATCACATTGTTTAATTATTGAGGCTGCTTACTACAAAGAAAGTACTCCCTACAAGTTTTAACTACTCTTAGTGACAGCAAAGTAAATCACTAAGGCACAAAAAAGGCCACAAAGATTTAAAACTAAATTGGCTCCCCAAATATAAGGACAACTGAGCTGTTCTTTCTGCACTGGAAATGATTACTGCATAGTTACCTTCTTTAAAGTGGGTATAGTTTAATATGTCTTTCCTCAATCTGCTTACGAATCACTAGAAATGTTCAGAGTAATGTAAACAGAGAGAAATCATAGGTTCCATGATATTTTATTTAGCATTTTATCATGTAAATCTGTGTGCCTGTATGTGTGAATTTACAAAAACACACACCAGGGCACAAGTTAATGAAGATCAAGACAACTGAATACATATCAGAGAAAATAGTGCCTAACTACGCTGGAGTCCAAAATCATTTTTCTATTTAAAGACACATTGGATGGAGCTCAAAATAGATAGCCAGTACACATGATACAAACTCTGGCAGAAATGTTCTATTAAACTAATAGCAACTAACAACATGGTTACATCCCACTCCAGGTGGAGCTGCCTTTGAAAACTGCTCAGAAACTTCAGCTGGTCCAAAGAGCTGCAGCCAGGCTGTTAACTGGAGCTAACCAGTTACAGGAGCATACAACTCCCTTGTTGCAACAGCTCCACTGGCTGCCAGTTCTGTGCAGTCAGGCCTATTAAGTTGAGAAGAACTGAGTTTTTAATGCTCGGCTATTCAAATTCTAATGGTTTGTATTTTAATATATTATATTTTAATTTATAACTGTTTTAATCCTTAAAATTGTTTAATTGTTTTTTATATTTAGGTATTTTAATATTTTGCATTGTTTTTACATTGTATTGTCTTATACTTCTTTGCCACCTTGCGTCCCTATATTGGGAGAAAGGTGGAATAAAATAAAATAAAAATAACAACAACAGCATTGTACACCCTTTGAAGTTTCCAAATCACTAACAGCAGCTTCACACGCAACAAGTTACCGTTGCCAATGGGGCACTTTACTTTTAATATAAATAAAAGGAGAAAGAAAAGGCCCACATGAAGAGATAAGACTGGAATAAAGGTTAGCAGTTCTAGCATCCACATTGAGATATAGGGTTTTCTGCTTCTTAGCTTTGTTCCACACACCTTCAGAAATAACCAAGCAAACCTGTCTTTTAGGCTGCATCAGCACTGCAGAAATAGACCAGTTTGAAACTGCTTTGACTGCCCTGGCTCAATGTTATGGAATTCTGGGGTTTGTAGTTTTGTGAGACATTTAGCCTTCTCTGTCAGAGCTTTGGTGCCCTATCAAAATAACAATTCAAAGATTTCATAGCATGGAGCCATGGCAGTTAAAGTGGTGTCAGACTAGATTACTTTTGCAGTGAGGATGCAGTCTTTGGTCCTGATTTTTTGTCACACTAGAATGGGACATGTTAGGAACTGGCTGATATGGAAGTGGGAAAATTGCAGCTGTCCAGATGCTGCTGGACTGCAATTCTCATCAGCTCCAACCAGTATAGTCTGCAGTTAAGGATAATAGGAAATATAATCCAACATCTTCTAAGAACTACAAGTTCCTCTCTGCTGGGTTATTACATAGTTTTTCTACCCCTCACAAAAAAAATCTTACATGGGAAATCAAATGGTTAATTTTATTATAAACAACTACAAAATGCTATCAACATCACTATTGTTGACATGAAAAAAAATCACTTACATCACTGTTGTTTTACTAGGTCAGGCGTTACAAGTTTCAAATACACATATGTCCCAAACCCCCACTTCTTATAACGCAAAGCAAGAGGAGAATAGCCAGGCTACTTCCATCATGCCCAGGGCAGGCTGGTGCTGAGAGCTACTTCCTCAAGCTTCCACCTGCTCTGTTTAGGTCACAGAGAGGCAAGAGCAGCACCTACATGGCAAAACAGACAACCCCTGACAAAGCCGGATTGGAGTCGCAGCAACTGCCTGCTGTGGCCCAATCCAGCCAGAATCCGACAGCTCCTATTTGGAGCAGATTGAAGCCACCCCACTGCAGTTTCACCTGGCTTCCAGCCAGCTTGGGTAGGTGTGCCATCTAGACACCACGCCCCCAAATTGCCTGGAAGTCATGTGGAGTGTAAACTCCAGCGTGACTTCCAAGCAACTTGGGGGCATGTCACAAGTAAGTGCCACACCCCCAGCCGGCTTGATGCCAGCTGAAGCTGCCAATCTGTTCCAGCCCTATGCATACCTCCATTGTGCTGAGCCCTCTCCTCCCTCCCCATCACTTTTCCCTTGAGTGTTGTAACTTGATTAGTCTGTAAAACTGAGGAAAGGGGCAGGCAAATCAATTCTTTGTAAGCTGTCTTGGAAGAGTATTTGGCTAAAGAGCAGCAAAAAGAACATTTCTGAAGAAAAAAAAAAGAAAAACAGTTTTGAAAGTGAGCAATTCAGAGCTCAGAAGAAACAGAAAGGAAAAACTATGTTGGTGAGGTCTCAGCCTCACAAACCTCAACATCTTCAATGGCTACTGGTTTGTTTCTGGGCACAATTCAAAGTGCTGGTCATGACCTATAAAGTCCTATATGGCTTAGGTCCAGACTATTTGAGAGACTTCAGGGCTCTACAGATGAGTGGCATGTAGCTGCCCTTTTTAGCCCCGGATTGGTGCCGCAGCAGCCACATGCAGCAGCATCAATCCGCTTCTTGTGGGGAACAAAAAGAAGCTTCCTGGAAGGAGCGCCATAGGCACGCCATGATGACGCCCCTTCTGCACAGTGCCATTTAGGCACTGTGCACGTGTGTCATCATGGCACGCCTATGACACTTGGTCGGCACAGTGAGGGCTTGTAGTGTCCAGACGCTCTGCCCTCACTGTACCTATAGGCCAGCACAAATTACTGGTCTGTAGAGCCCCTGTATCTCCCCATACAAACCTGCCAGAGCCCTAAGATCTTCAGGGGAAGGCTTTCTCTCGATCCCACCATTGCAGGTTAAGAGAGGAAGAAACAAATTAAAGCTTTTATAATAGAAATGCATAGCAACTTTATGCTGGGAAACAAATGAAGCAATATCAAAATGCACATTATTCCCTTCCCTCTTCAGTATTACTTTCCTTTTTACTGATAAAACCAGTCATCTCTAGACTCTCACAGAAAAAAAGACAGCAAGCTTTAAAACTCAGTACAAACATTTACAATTCACACTAAGCTGATCTTAATTCTAGAGTGGTTACAACTAGCTATTCAACTTGAATCCAGTACTTGCCAGCCTATTACAATGATTCCAGAGCTATTTATTTTGGCTTGGATCACAAATTTAACCTTATTTGTGCTTTTCAGTCTAGCACATAACAGATCTGGCTTTTCCCCAGTCTACAATAAAGGTAGTTGCTTTTATCACATAAATAAATGTAACATTTTGGTCACAACAGCAAAGTTATAATATATACATTTTTGTGCCTAAAACACACACTGAAAAACTGAGGGGAAATGGGTGTTAATTTCCAGCAGTACAAAGTACTTTACAATTTTATTTGTCATGGTTATTTACAGTGAGATTTGATATCCATCAAACTCAAGTCTCATTGATTTTCAGCAAGATTGACATATCAGTATGGAAATGTGCCTATTCCCCTAAAGGCCACATGTTACTGTATTTGGTATTAGTCAAAAGACCTAAAAGAAACCTCAACAATATTAAAAATAGGTTCACATTTGACAGTTTATTAAGGAGGAGTCACTGAATTTCACTTAGGAACAGAAAAATGTTACTGCACATGATAAGTCAGAGTTTTCGGAGGTGTGGCTCAACTTCAATAAGCATATGCTAACACATACAACCCATTCACTTCACTTTGCTCCTCCCAGCTACAGTGACCACAAAATATATTGAAAATATACTGTGTGACACACAGACAGAGGACATGTAATACCCAGATGCTGTTGTTGATTACAACTCTCATGATTTTCAGCATCGACTGCATGTAGGGATGATGGGAGTGGGGCCACACATCTCCTTCCAAAGTATACACTCATCCTTCCACATTTGCTGGGGTTAGGGGCACAGGACCCCTGTGAATGTAGAAAACCTCAAATAACACTATGTTTTTTACCTGAGAAACACCTCTCTAGCAATCTCTAGTGCAGTTCTGGGATCCACATATGCCAGACATTGACCAAGAATTGCACTGGAGGAGCTACACATGCCTAGTGGAGTGTTCTCTCTAGAAATCTCTAGGTCCTTCAGTGCGACGTTGGTTAAAATTGACCACAGAGTTGTCTGGAGGACCAAAGATTCCTAGAGAGAACATATTAATAAAATCTGTGACTAATCAAGTCCACAAAAGTCAAAGCCACAAATGTGGAGAGAAGAATGTATTTCATTTAGACTAAGATTCCTAGCTTGTCAATCCCAAACAAGCTAGGAATCGTAAGCCAAAAAAAAAAAAAACCTCTCCCAAAAAACCACCTTGCCATTCTGACTTACCAAACCACTACAAACCAGGAGCCTCAGTTCACACAACATGCTAAATAAAATTTGAAGGCACAGAACAACAACAAAGAACTTTCATGCCGCATTCTCTTGAAGATGCCACACAGATGACAACGAAATGTCAGGAATAAACTCTTCTAGAAAATGACCACACAGCCTGAAAAACCCACAGAAAACAAACAACAAAGAATTTTTTTAAAGTCATGGTGGCAAGAGAACCAAGTGGGAACGAAAAGGCAGTGTGCACCAGTGCACAGCTTCACAATATACCTGAACTTTTTAATCTGACTGTGCAAGAAGTTGTTATACTGAGAGGGGGGAAAAAGCAATCTTACAGCAACATATTTAAAAATACTCACCTCCAAGGGCTGACTGAAGAATCTCAAGCACTACACGAACCCACATCTTCAAAAAGATCTTCCATTTTTCTATTATATTTATTGAATTATCCTGGTAAGCGGAGACAGTATTGAAAAATTGAGTTAATGACTGACATTGGAAAGTTAGATATGACATATATTAATGGATTTAATATTCGATGCTAACAGCACATTAGATTTAAAGAGTCTTGTACGTAAGTGTACATACCGTACTAGCATCATTAAACACAGAGAGTTCAATGGATCCTTGGAAGTCTTGCTCCAGAACAGACTCAAACATCATCCAGCCAGCACCAGCATTGTAACTGGCAGAATTACAGACTAAAGTGAATAAGAAAACACCACAGCATCAGGCAAAATGCATCACCATTGTTTATTCTATGATTCACTAATAAAACCATGAAACAATACACAAAGTACTTTCTTCTACCCACACATGAAAGATAGCCAAACATCTGGGGAGAAGATACAATCCTTTCCCTGGAGTTGTTTTTTTAGCCCTTATTATCAGAATAATTGTTGTCATTGCCCTCAGGTCATCATGGTGACACCAGGAAAACCCATTAAGAGGGTTTTTGGCAAATCTGTCAGGGGTGTATGCCTGTCTTCCTCTGAGGCTGAGAGAGTTGTGAGTTTCCAAGATCATCCAGTGGGTTTCCAGGGTTGAGCAGGATTTGAACCCTGGTTTCCAAAGTCATAGTGCAATGCTCAAATCTCTAGAACAAGATGGCTCTTGCAGACTCGGGCAGCCATGGCTTCCTTGATGAAGTCTGTCCATCTGGAATGCAGTCTTCCCTTTTCCTGCTGCTTTCTACTTTACTAAGCATTATTGCCTTTTCTAATGAGTCTCAGTTGGCCAAAGAGCCACAGTCCCCATTAGTCATCTTGGCTTCTAGGAAGAGTTCAGATTTGAGTACTGCCTCTTTTTTCAGAGAAGCAGTAGTTAGCAGAACTCTAATAGGAGGGTTTCATCAGTGCCCCTCCAGAGGTTGTCAGACTACAACCCTCAACATTCCTCATTACTGACTGTACCAAATAGAGCTACTGGACCTACAGTCCAACAACATCTGAATGCTACAATCAAGCTTAGGGAAAGCATTTCTTCCCAAGCAACATACTGTGTTTTGAAAACAATCAGATGGAAAAGATTTATTTATACTTCTGGTGTCTTAAACAAATTTTAAAATGATGGTGGGACTATGTTTATGATGAGCAGCTCTTGAGCACTTAACTAGGCCTCTGTCAGAAACACAGAATGTTTTTCACATCAAGGTTAAATATACACTACTAATGGAACTTGTTCCCATCATATTAATGAATCTAGAACACACCCAGTCACAGAGCCAAGTTTCAAAATTAACACCAGGAAAGTAGACTGGAGCCTAACAAACATTTGGCGGGTTATAGACCGCCCATTTGGGGCAGTCTGCACCTGCCCCTTTCCCCGGGGTATCGGGCCCAGTGTACAGAGCAGAAGCCGCTGAGGCCCCGATCGCGCTTTTCAGGCTGCGGGGAAGCAGCAAACGCCGCTTCCCCGCAGCCTGAAAAGGGGTGCCCCTGGGGCTCTCAAGCCCCAAGGACACCCTGCAGCGCGGGGAGAAGAGAAAGGGGCCGCTTGGCCCCTTTCCTTTTAGTCCACTGGGCGCACCGTCTGAAGGCTGCGCCCAGCAGACTAAACCGAAGGAGCTCCGAAACGGAGCTCCTCCTGCCCATGTTCAGGTGCACTAAGCACCCGGGCGTGGAGCAAGGACGTCACGTCCGCACCGCCCCGCCTAGAGGCGCGGCGGCCGTGACGTCCTCACGGCGGCAGCTGTATGGAAGGGCTGCCGCCGTTTAGTGCGTGACGAGCACGCACTAGGGTTAGGGCGGTGCGGAAGTACCGCCCCTTGTAACCCTAGTGCGTGCTCGTCACGCACTAAAGTTCGGTCTGTAACCGGCCTATGTGCTAATACATGTGACAAACTCAAAACTACAACTGTCATCTCTTTATGCTTTGGGACATGATTTATTGTAGAGAATGACAAGCAAGGAAATGTTTGAGCACCCTCTTCTCCACTTTAGGGCTTCAGAAATGACTTTACTGTTAAAACAAAGAAACTATGTGGGAATTGTTACACACATTTGCAATTCTTTTGCAAATTCAGATACTACAGGTTGAATCTCCCTTATCCAAAATTCTGTAATTCAAAATACTCCAAAATTGTCCACATGGGTGGCTGAGATTGTGACACCTTTGCTTTCTGATGGTTCGGTGTACACAAACGTTGTTCCATGAACAAATATATTTAAAAGAGAATGTATAAAATTACCTTCAGGCTATGTTGATAAACTGTATATGAACATAAATGAATTTTAGACTTGGGACCCATCTCCTAGATATATCATTATGTCCACGCAAATATTCCAAAATCTGAAACACTTCTGGTCTGAAGCATTTCAGATAAGGTAGACTTCATTGCAAAAAACCATAATGACTGCTATTAGCATCTACACCACTGATGTGATCAACAACAATACTGTCTCAAGGTGCATCTACACTCTAGAAATAATGCAGTTTGACACCACTTTAACTGCCATGGCTCCATCCTACAGAATCCTGAGCTTTATAGTATTGTGAGCCACCAGCACTCTTTGGCAGAGGATAAAGATGTGGTAAAACTACGAATCCCAGGATTCCATAGGATGGAGCCACAGCACTTTTAAAGTGGTGTGAATCTGCACTATTTCTACAGTGTAAATGCTCCCTCAGTGCTGAGGATACAGCTCCTGGTCACTCTACAACTGGACCCAGCCCCGAATATTCCTGAGGCCACCTGCCTCTTCATTCTCCATAAGGATGATCAGATGTCCTCCTTTTTCCAGGACATTTCAGCCTTCTGCCCCAGAGGAATTCTAAAACGTCCTCCATTATAAGCATGACAAAGAAGAATAAATTTATGTTTATATTAGTGTTTCTAGTGTGTTGTAATCCAATCCAATAATTTTACAGTTAGCCCTTCATATGCATGGATACTTTCTCCACAGAATTAACCTTGAGGCTAGAAAATATTCAAAAAATATAAGAATTCCAAAATGAAAACCTTGATTTTGCCATTTTATAACAGGGACACCATTTTGCTATGCCACTGTATTTAATGGGACTTGAACATCCAGAGATTTTGTTATCCACAGGTGTTCCTGGAACAAAAGCCCAGTGAATAATAAAGGCCACAGTACTAACCTTTCCTGGCAGCTCCCAAGACAGGATGACCAGACATCCTCCATTTCAACCTTCTGTCCAGGAGGAATTCCAAAAGGTCTCCATCATGAAGATGGATTTACACTGACATCAGTGCTTTTACCTGTTATCTGGTAATCAATCTTTATTTACACTTCTTAGCCCCAGAAAGACATGCTATAACTTAAAACCATATAAAATATATAATGTAAGGGGTCAGACTAATGGCAACATACCCTAGATCTATAATTAGATAATCAACAATAATCTCCAGCACTGTAACCCAATTTGATAATTATATATAACCTTTCTATTTTATATGGTTTTAAGTTATACAGTCCCCCCTCTGTTTTTGTGGGGGATCCGTTCTGGAGCCCCCTCCACGCAAAAACGGAAACCCTATTGGCTTGAATAGTGGCATACCCCTGAGGGCACACACCCCATTTTAAATCCCTCTGCTTGCCCCTTGCAAGTAAGCGAGGGACGCAGATTCAAAGTCTGCACAAACAGAGGGATGGCTGTATATATATTTTTCTTGAGTGTCCCACATTTTACAGTGCCTTGTCTTCCTTTGCAGTTCGGACATCTGGTCACCCTTTCCACCGGCCTTTTTACAGCCTTTTTGTTGTTAACCGCTCTTGAGTGTTGTCATCTTATCTTCCGTTCGAAACTTCAGGCTCTATCTATTCAAGGCCCCATTCATTTGTCCTTTTGGCTGTCCATGGGATCCTCAGCGCTCTTCTCCAACACTACATCTCAATTGAGTTAATTTCCTTCCTATCTTGTTTCTTAATCACAGCCTTTGCTAGAGTCTAAAAACAACCAAGAGGGTAAGGAAAACATTACGCAACCTACCACCTCAGTCCTAGGGCTTTCTTTGCCTTTGCTGCCCAGAGGTGCCATGGGTTGCAAGTGGGCTCCTTCCAAGAGGGGAGGCGATGGAGTGGAAGTGGGGCTGCCCTTGGGGGCTGCAGCAGCAGCAGGGGCCTCTTTGGGGGGAAAGCCAGGCAGGCCACCAGGTTCCTCAGAGACCTCCTCCTTGGCATCCATCACTTACTACTACTAGTAGTAGTACTACATACTGAGCAAAAACCCACAGGAGAAGCTGCAAGGCAAACCACCAGCATCTGGCGTCTCACAATATTATGGCAATAGAGGCCATATTGATGGTGTGGCTCAAGAGGCTTCCTTTAAAAGTGGCCCACTGCAGCACTACATCAGGCATCCATTTTGTGCAGAAGGTTAAAGAGAGAAAGGTGGAAGGAAGTGGGAAAGAAAACCCAAAACACCTGGGGGGGCTATAAATGAGGGCAGGGATATATATACATAGATATATCAGCAATGGTAGAGAGCCTTATGAATAAGTGACCAAGTGGGATATTGATAAAGGAGAAGAAAGAATGGAGCAAGAGAGCAGGAAAAAGCAGCAAGGAAGAGGAGAGCCAGGCGGGAGGAACCAAAGAGAGGAGGCGGGGGGCGCCCAGCTTCTTTCCCTTCTCCCCCCCCCCCCGCACGCAGCCATGGAACAGTCCAGCCCGCTCTCGCTGCGCATGCGCTTCCCTTGAACCCTTTTCTCCTCCACTCGCTCTATCTCCCGCCGCGTCTTTCCCCTCCAGGAGCAGAAGAGATGTTGGGCTAGAGCGGCAGCAGGGCGACTGGTTCCCAGACTTTGGTCCTCCAGGTTTTTTGTGGACTTCAGCTCCCAGAGGCCTCAGCCACCGTGGACAATGGTGTGGAGTCTTGGGAGCTGAAGTCCAAAAAACCCTGGAAGGCCAGGGTTTGGTTATCACTACTGTACTGGGCTCTATAGCAAGGCTCTGGTTTTCTGAGGGAGCAAGGAAAGTGGTGGAGGATTGTTAGGAGTGTGCCCTTGGCAGGGTGACCAAGCGTCCTACTAACCCAAGTGGTTCCCAAACTTGGGGCCTCCAGACTCTTGGACTTCATCACCCAGAATTCCTGGCTGTTGGTCCACCTGGGTAATGCTTCTGGGAGTTGAAGTCCAAATCCAAGAAGGTTAAATATTTCGTACACAGAGATGTATGTTGTAGCACCTTTGAGACTCCCTGAAAGAAAGTTGGCAGTATGAGCTTTCAGAAACTTCAGTCCACTTCCTCAGATATGTATTTGGACTTCAGTCTCCGAAAGCTCAAGCTGCCAACTTCTTTCTTTCAGTGAGTCTCAAAGGTGCTATAACATCTCTCTAATACTGATCCTACAGACTGACACTGCTATATCTTTGAATTGTAGAAGATTAAAATTTGGGAAGCACTGTCCTAACAGCAAAGGAGGACAAGGCACCGCAAAATGTTGGGCGTTCAAGGAAAAAAAAATGAGGACATGACCAAAAATAAAAGCTTGAAACACTCCTATAAATATACATTCATGCTTCCTAGTCAGGCTCAAAAGGGAAGATGTTTTGGAATTCCTCTTAGACAGCAGGTTGAAATGTAGGGCATGTCCTAGAAAAAGGACCACGTCTGGTCACCTGAATGTAGGACATTCAAGAACTATCAAGGACAGAACCAAATAAAAGCTAAAAACACCTAAATTCATGCTTCTTATGTTCAAAATGGAGGTCATTTTGGAATTCCTCCTGGATAAAAGGTGGGAAAATAGGACATGTCCTAGGAAAAGAAGAGTGGTCACCCAGGCCTCTGGGAGTACGTATGGTCCTCCTGGATAGAGACACAATTTAAACACATTGTTTCATATCCAGGGGTAGCTGTGTTGGTCATGTACAATAACATCCCAAATCCACAAAACGGATACCTGTATTGGGCCAACCAAAATGCACAAAATGCATGTATATTTTCAAAACTCCACTGGCTTCTTCATCAGGCAAAGGTGTTAAAACCGTTGTGTCCCTTCAAGTCATTTCTTTTACGGTTTTACAAAGTGTAAGCTAACTGCCCCTAACAGTCTGGGTACTCATTTTAGCGACTTCCTCGGAAGGATGCAAGCCTGAGTCGAGCTTCAGTCTTTTCACTGGTATTGAACTCACAACCTTATGGTTTTGAGTGAGTGGCTGCAGTACAGGCATTTAACCACTGCTCCACTCCATCCCATGCTTTAAAAACTTTCTGTGTTAAATGCCTGTCTGAAGAGAAAGGTCTTTGCCTGCCAGTGGAAAGGCAAGGGGGCCATGCTGACCTCCCTAGGAAGGGAGTTCCACAGTCCAGAGGCAGCCCCAGAAAAAGTCCTCTCTGGCGTCCTCACCAACCTTACTTGTGATAGGGCTCAAAGAAGCACCCGAGGATCGCAGAGCCCAGGCCAGTTCATACAGGGAGATATAGTCTGCCAATTAGACTGGGCGATGCTATGGAATCCTGGGATTTGTAGTTTGGTGGGGCACCAGAGCTCTCTGACAGGCAAAGCTAAATATCTCACGTAGCTACAAATCCCAGAATTTCATATAACTGAGCTGTGGCAGTTAAAGCGGTGTCAAACTGCATCATTTCTGTAGAGTGGCAGCAAAGAGACACTTTCCAGTTAGCTCGTTTGGATTGTTTTATCTTCACCACATTATGCACATGTTTGGCAGAACACCGTTCAAGGTTTAGGGTCTCAGCATGTCTTACTTTAACCCTTATTTAGCAAGGACAATGTTCCTGCAACAGCTATACAGTTAGTGTAACACAAGATACTAACAACAAGAAAACATAGTTCACTGGCTGGAGAAGTATTCTGATTGCTCTCTACAGGTCAGCAGTGCTGATTTGTATTACTTTTACAGACAATATTTAACATCAGTGTTTCTTCTCTTATCAGCTGTGACGCAATTCAATCCATAGTGACCTTAAGAGTGGAAGAACTAGGACTGAAAATATTTTTATGCAAGTGATATAATTCATCACAATCAGTAACTGGCATAAAACATGAAGGACAAACTCTGAAACAATACAAAAAATACAAAGACTGATAAGACATTTTGATACATTTAAAATGTCAGAAATTCAGTATAATTTAATACTCACCTTGGTTGTAAACAACTCTAAGACATACAACAACATTTTAGACAGGACTAATGTTGGATATAGCCAACACTGGTTTTTTCCATGACATTTGAAGAAACTCTTGAACCATTTTATAGATGGCACTTCTCCTATATACAGTACCTATAGGAATTTCCTCTACTTCCCATATATCTGACTGATCCAATAGTGAACAATGTG
>NC_056523.1:131810319-131846126 GCF_019175285.1 Sceloporus undulatus | reverse complement strand
ACTCCGCCGCCAGCCTCCGCCTTCCTCCTCTCCTTGCCTCCAGGGCGAGGGCTTGAATGCCGCCCAGGTTTCAGTAGGGAAGGAGTGGGGCAGGTGTTGTGCGCTGCCACTGGCCCCTACTGAGGCCGGGCGCGCATCAAGCCCTCGCCCTGGAGGCGCGCCTGCAGGCTTCAGAGCAGGGAGGGAAGGGTCTCTCCTCCAAGGGAGACCCTTCCTTCCGCCTTGGGGCTTCCTCGCTGGCCAGGCAGGCTCCAGGGCAGGGAGAGAGGGTTCTCCTCCAAGGGAGACCCTTCTCTCCCTGCCTTGGGGGTTCCCCCGCCGGCCAGCAGGCTCCAGGCAGGGAGGAAGGGTCTCTCCTCCAGGGAGACCCTTTTTCCCTGCCTTGGAGCTTCCCGCCGGCCAGGCAGGCTCCAAGGCAGGAGGAAGGTCTCTCCTCAAGGGAGACCCTTTTTTCCCTGCTTGCAGCTTGCTCCTCTTCTTTCTCATCATCCTCTCTCTTCTGTCTCCTCTCTCCCTCCTCCTCCCTTCTCTTCTTCCTCGCTCCTCTTCATCCATCTCCCCTCTCCTCCTTTTTCTCTCTCTCTACTTCCTCTTCTTCCTCTTCCCCTTTCCCCCTCTTCCCTCCTCTTCTCCTTTTCTTCTTCTCCTCTTCCTCCTCCTGCTTCTTCCACTCTTCCTCCTCTCGGTTGACCAGAAAGGGAAGCACATTTCTGCATGCATCTGTCAGGAATAATGCCAAATGTCCTCCATTTTATCATGCCTAAGAATCATGCATTTATATGAATTTTTTTAAAAATCATTTTTGTGTGTCCCCATTTTCTTAAATGTGTCCTCCATTTGAAAATTTTGCCCTACGTTTGTCCTACATTGTCCCGTTTGGAGGTCCTGACTTATGGCAACCCTATCTGTAAGAAGTACAAAGAAGACTGACTACGTAAGACATGTGTAATGATCTTAACATGTTTTGTAAGCATCCCAGCACACCACAATTCTGTAAGAAGTGTCCCACACATAGTAGCTTGAAGGCGAGCACACGTACATAGAAGGCGCCGCAGCAGTCGCATTAGCGGCAGCGGCAATGGCCAGAGCGGGGCCCCCAAACAGGGGACCAGGCACGGGTGGGGGCCCAAACCGGACCGTGACCGGGAGGGGCCCCCCAAAACCGTGCTGGTCACGGGGGCCGGGTTATGGCAAGCCTACTTACAGAGCAGAATGTTATAAATCATAATAATAAAATAAAACTTTTATTTCTAGCCCGCTTTTTGTCGAGACAATCAAAGTGGTGTACAAAGATTAAAATACCTCAATATATATATAATCTCTTCCCTGTTTTAAAAAAGGATTAAATAGTATAAGAACAAAATTCAACAATTAAAAACTAAAACAATAACCAATACTGATAACTATGGGCCGAGTCATCACATGTGTGTGGGAGTCTTGTATGGCCACGTATTTTATTCCTGGAACGTTGTGTACAGAGCTTCATACTGCCACATTAAAGCAACTTTAAAGCATTCTGGCACACATCCTTAGAATTGTTGAGACACAAAGTAAGCCATTTGTGCTAGCCCTCTGGAATTCTGGGTTTTTTATCTTTGCGCTTTGTACAATCAGCTGTATCATGACTTACCTCCGATGTGGCAGAAACAGTCCTGGTTAAGCCTCTGCTGTCCCACTTTTTCAGCTGCTTTTAAAATGTCCTGGGCAGTCTTTCCTACCCCATCCTTTCCTCTCTATCCTTAGATTACCTAGATTACCTAGTTTGCTTTAAACTGAATTCAGAGTGGAAAAGGATTTTGGACTCATAGCAGAAGTTTTCCTGCATGGCAGGGGGTTGGACTGGATGGCCCTTGTGGTCTCTTCCAACTCTATGATTCTAACTTAGCACAAAAAGAGGGGAGAGGAGGGGGCAGAATCTTGACTTTCCCAGAAGGCTCCAGCAAAAGCAAACTGCTGCTGCCTCTTAGCTTGTGTACTCTTCCTCATTTATAACTGCCTCATTCCCACTTACAGATGGATTGATTCAACAGCAGAGCATGGTTCCCACTACATTTGCCCCCCTCTAAAATAATCCACCTGTGGTTCACATTTATGCATGAATCAATTCAAAATGGACCCGACCAAAGGGTAAATTTAAATTTATTTCTTTCCACATCTGGTTCATACTTGCACAGAATTGATTTACTGAAAAAGACGCTGAAAATATAAGCACCAAAAAGATGCAAGTTAAATGGGTCTAGCGCATGATCAGCCTCTCAGAATCACTTCAGTGATTTGGTTTAAGTGGGAACCAGAGTTGTTTGAACCTGTTCAAACCGATTTGCGATCCGGTTTAAAAGGTAGTGGGAATCAGGCCAACATTTGCCATTCTGACTCTTCACACTCTGGTGTTGGCTGGCCACATGTGTCCCAATTTCCATTTGTGAAATGTTGAAGGTCATGCTAGAAAGCCTCCAGCTGCAGCTTTTATGAATCTTCTTGGCTGGTGTCCTGAGAACTGCTGAGACTCAAAGCAAGCCACTTGTGCTCGCCCACTGGAATTCTGGGCTTTTTATCTGTCTGCTTTGAACAGTCAGGCCCCATGCTGTATCACAAAATGATTCTGAACACTTCCCAGAACAGTTTCATACACAGGTTGCCGTGCTGCATGACAAAAGGTGTGTGTGTGGCTGCATTTCATTCTAAAGCTTCCTTGATCTCATGAGTCTCTTTTAGGGTCTTTTGGAATTTGGACAGTAGTATTTTTGTTTGTTTTGTTTTTACAGTTATAGTAATTATCACACGCAAATTCAGAAACTTCAGAGTGAAGGAGAAACAACTGTGATCCCAAAATAGATTTACTTCTGGGCCCTTTTCACTGAAACTTATAGGGCTTACGAGTAATATGTAAGATTACAGTCACACAATTATATTTTCCAACACTGAAAGCTAAAAGTCATAAAAACAAATGTCAATGTTACTCTCTGATAACCAGTGTGAGAAAATACATGTGTGCACACACAAATTATGACAGGGTGCAAATACACTTAACTGAATTCCTAACAAAAAGAAGAAGTGGGAAAGCAATTAGGCAGATAAAGTTACTAGGCACCGAGTGTAGTACCCAACAGTATGTCCATGCCAGTGAATACTTGAAGATAACTTTAATCCAAGTGCCAGAAGGAGAAGAAAAATAAACCAAATGTAATTTAATAAGCCAACATATTTTGCTATGACTTTGAGCACACAATGCTCTCTCTCTCTCTGTGTGTGTGTGTGTGTGTGTGTGTATGATATGATGCAATACTGTAGTAGATTAATGCCACAATCCAGAGAACCTATTTTGCTGGCAGAATAATAACAGACCATCAACAAATATGTACTAAGGATTTATGCAATTTATATAGTGCTTCTAATCATCATATATTTATGGCTGACAACAGATTTACATGACATCTCCCCTGTTAAAAAAGAATGGTAGATACTATTTTTTGTGAGGGAGCATGACTAGTAGTCATTTATTTTTGCCACTGAGTTTTACCTCATAGTCCTGCCACCATCTGAAACCTTGAAGTCTTTACTTTTGACTTTTACCCCAGTGGGCAGTTGAAAATGGCAGTGATGGGGTGAAAATTGTAGAATTTTAACCCCAGACTTCAATTAGGATTAGTTTTAGTGGAGCATTTAACTTGAAATAGGTTTCCCAAGGGGCAACTTTGACCAGCCCATGGGGATCTCATGCATGAGTAACACCCTGTATCATGCCAGACCTGTTTTTTGTTTTTTAATTAAAGAGACAGACCAAGTGGCATTGGCAATTCCTTCTCCGTGCTGACTGGGTGCAGGAAAGAAAATATTTGCTTTAAAATGCACAGGTATAGCATGAACAGTATAATGCTCAGCAGTACAACATGTGAAAATGACCTTGGGATTATTGTTGATCATAAGTTAAATGTGGCCCAGCAGTGTGAAGCTGCAGCAATGATAGTGAATGCTATTGTAGCTTGCATTAACAGAAGTTTTCAAATCAGGGAAAGTAATAAGCTCTATTATATTCTGTGTTGGTCAGCCCTCATCTGTGTTCCATTCTGGGCATCTCATTTTAAGAAGTATATAGACAAGTTTGGAGCAAGTTCAGAGAAGGGGAGCAAGGATGATAAGAAGCATGGGAATGAAACATATAAGGAGAGGTTGAAGGGGCTGGGCATGTTCAGCTTGGTGAAGAGAATACTAAGGGGTGACATGATTGCCCTCTTTAAATACCTCAAGAGATGCCAGAAAGAGGAGGGTGCTGGTTTGGTTGCTGCTCCAGAGGGAAGGACCAGGTTTAATGGTTTGAAGTTACAGGAGGACATATTTCGACTGAACATTAGTAGCAACTTCTTAACACTATAGGAGTGATTCAGCAATGGAATCAATTTCTTGGAGGGTTGGTGGGGTCTCCTATGGATTATTTCAGAAATATGCTGAATTCTGGGGATGCTTCAGCTAGAGATCCTGCACTGAGCAAGCTGTTGGGCTCAATGGCCAATGAGGCCCCTTGCAGTAATATTATTCTATAAACACATTTTAGTTACCAATTGTAACACAATAAGATGCCAGCCACAGATGCTGGCGAAACATCAGAAAGAAACTCTTTTAGAACATGGCCACATAGCCCGAAAAACCCACAAAAAAACTATGTAACACAATAAGGTTTGGAAAAGTCAAGGTGTGTGTGAATACTTCTGCCAGAAACTGTGGAGAGCCTTCTGCACATGTTCAGACAGAAGCCAGTACTTTTCTTAGGTGAAAAGCACTCTAGGAAGGCATTATTTAGTTTGGTCATTGATATTATTATATTGTATTACTAATATAGCACTTGACATTTTTAAGTGACTTTGATCATACAAAATACTTTTCCTGCATCAGGTAAGAAATACATATAGCAGCCTAAGTCCAGAGTCTGGTCAATGTAATTATTCACATTTTGCATTAGGCTGAGCATAGGTACAGGAAAATTCTTTCATGTAGTTGGAAGGGGGCTCTCTTCATAACTGCCCAGTTTGTTAAGTGGAATGAAGTAACTGCCTAGAGGAACCAGAACAATGAATGTCCCCACTATTGGAGGGACTCTCTTCTTACTTCCCCACCATGGCACTAGTCTTATCCCTCATCTTGTCTCACCTTACCTCCCTCTTTTGTACCTTGCCACTGTGACTCCCTTTCCACATCTTATGTCTTCTGCTTCACAATCCATGACAAGCCTCCACCTGTCCCTCCTTCCATCCCTTCCTTCCATTTGCTTAATCTTGCTTTATTGCTTACTGTCTGTTAAGCAGCACCTATTGCACAAAGTGACTGGCACTGCCTTGAAAAAGAAGATATTAGTGGAGAGTAGCAGAAGGAGAGAAGGCAAGGTGAAGTGCAGTGAGTACAGCTCACTGTTTTTTCTTGAGGACAGTGAAAAAGTTATTCTGCTCCCCTGGTTCCCAAGGTGGGGTGTCAATTCTCAGGTCAAAACAGGGACACTTTTTTGCTTATTTTATTATTCTGCATGTATTGTGTGCTTTTAAGTCATTTCTGACTTAGGGAAATTGACACAAGAGGTTACAACCGTTTCTAGGTCCTGCTGTTCTAGGTAGGATCACAGCTGACGTATCAGCTGAAGCTGATAACAGGCATTCCTGGCTGCCACATCTATCTGAGATGACAGTTGAAGCGACAAAACCAGGAGCACCCCCAAGCTGTGAACACAGTCCTTTAGGGGAAGTGTGACCCCATCCAGGACTGGTGAACATAACTCCATACCCAGGTTAGGGCTACCTATCATGAGTACCTCCATTTTGTTTGGCTTCAGCTTAAGTATATTTTCTCTCATCCAGTCCATTACTAACCTCAGGCAGTCATTCAGAGGGGAGATGCCCTCCTTGGTCACTGAAACAGTCCAAGACGGGGTTTATCATAAAGTTTTCTTTGCAAGTTTCTTCACAGGGAGTTTGCCATTGCCATCCTCTGAGGCTGAAAGTGTGTGACTTGCCCAAGGTCATCCCATGGGTTTTCATGACCAAGTGGGAAATTGAGTCCAGCCAGCTCTCCAGACTTGTACTCCAAAACTGAAACCACTACACCATGTATTACAATAGTAATTTTGCAGATTTTAGCATTATGTATTCGTTAATTATTTGTATGACTATATCCTCAAAGATATAACCATGTTAGTCTGTAGAATCAATACGTAGAGAGATCTTGTAGCACCTTTGAGACTAACTGAAAGAAAGAAGTTGGCAGCATGAGGTTTCGTAGACTTAAGTCTACTTCCTCAGATGTTAGCTATCTTGGAAGTAATAATACTGAAAGGCAATGTATAGATGAAATAAATAGTTAATATTATTTTTTTTCTAAATTAAATGCATAGTTTTATTTTGGAGATTGCATACGTATGTGGCAATATGGCCAACTGAACTCAGTGGGATGTATTTCTAAGTAAATGTGACCAAGCCTCACATCATCATCAGGTTTGAATAATCTAAAACAGAAATGTACTTTTTTTCTGTTTCCTATATAACAGGAGATCTTTAGAAGATCTGGATTGGTGACACAAAAGGCAGTGGTTTGAGTTGATGCAGGCGGCTGAATTAACCTTTAATCCTGTTTCCCTGCTTTTGACAGCATCCTGTAACCATGGGGAAAAATCAAAGCTGTAACAGAATAAATCTGTTGCTTTTCTTTCTTTCCTTATGGGCACATGGCTCCTTTGATCCTTACACCACCGCAAATGCAAAGTCACTCACAAAACATTGGTAAGTAGTTAGGATTTCTTGTATGCCTTCCAAAACCTAGTATTGTGTGATCTTTCTAAGACTGTCCAGTAGATCTTGTATCCAGTGGTGAAGATATAATGATCATTTATTTTACTAGGGCAAATGCATGCAAATGAACTCAGTGCTCCAGCTTTAGAATTTTGTTTCTGAGAGGTTAAATATTCTAGTGCATAAGTACAGGAAACATCTGACAACTTAAAATGGGAAAGTGCTTATAGATATAAATCATAAACTGACAAAGGAATGTACACACAACTGGAAAAAATCGACCATAGAAGTCCACAAGATATATTGCACACAGATCTTTATATATTATACAGTCAGGAAGGAAAATAAATTATGAAGGGACTTCAAAGCATCAGACCTTCAAACAGATAGTCTCATTGGGCTTGTAGCACTAATTAACTGCTACAAGGATTAGGATATAAATGAGTCAGTAACATCTGATCTATCTTTGCCTAAAATAAAATAATCCATATACTGTTCTAGTTTGCAGAAAAGATGGAAGGCAACTTTTGCCTTGCATAATCAAGCAAAACTTTGTTTTTTCTTATGCAGTTGGTTTCTCATTCATCCACACATTCCTGACTTCAGTTGTTGGTGCAATAAATGCAGCATGTGATCTCAAAATCAAACTTTATTATTTCTGATTTAAATATAATAATTAGGTAAAGATGAAGCTTTTACTCAAGTTAATATTCTTATTAATCTAGTGAATAAATGCAAGCCAAATTTAGTTATATAGGCCAAATTATTCTGTGCTATTAAAAATAAAGGCATATCCAGACTGATTAAAAAACCCCAAACAGTTCTAGATTTCATGGCTGTTCTTTCTAATTTTACACATTTTGTTTTTGTTTATCCCAGAATATTTTCTGTCAGCTCCTCGTATGGTCAGATACTTTTTATACGAGCTCCCCAGGTTGATTTATTTTAACCCAATATAAAATCTGGAAAGAACAGGAACAACATCTGGGACTTTTAAATCAGTCTGAATGCACCCTAACAGTGAGAACCTAATCCTCAACAAGTACTTGATATCCTGTACTTTGGGAGGATAGGGAATACTACCTGAGCTGATGGGGATTGGAATTCATTGACCTCTGTGGGGTCCTGCTGTAGTCCAAATGATGAGAGAGAGAAAAGTACCTTGTAGATAGCCCCTTTAGTCACAGTTTAGTTGAGCTCTCACCCACATTCTACTGTGTTACCATTAATGAACTTACTTTGCCGCTGTTCTATTCACGTAAATATTAGTGGGTAATTTTTTTCTATTTGTTGTTGATGTGTGTCATTTCCAATTTATGGAAACCCTAAGGCTTTCCTTGGTGGGATTTGTTCAGAGGAGGTTTGCCTTTGCCATCCTCTGAGGCTGACAGAATTTGACTTGCCCAAGGTCACCCAGTGGGTTTCCATGGCTGAGCACAGACTCAAACTCTTGGTTTCCAGAGCTGTAGTCTAATACTCAAACCATTATGCCACACTGGCTCTTCTGTACTAAGGATTTGTTTATTATATTTATATCTTGCCTTTCCATAGAAAACCTAGCAACAACAAAAGGCAAGAAGATAGAAAATAAAATATGTCACAGTAATATGTTACTGTTGTGCATTAGCCAAAGTGAATATCAATGAAGCCCCAACAACAGCAACAAGAATCTCAATATGATAGTACTGTCGGAGGAGGATTTCTTTTCATTCTGTGAGTTAACCTGTATGTAGAGCACACCCTTCCCACCCACAAGGTTTCAGTTCCAGGCATCCCAGCAAATGAGAAAAATGTGTCAATGGCAACTTGCACACATTCATATCAATGCAGCAGGATGTACACACTACCATTGACAATAATGGGGCAGGGCGATCTATGGACACTCATGTCTGTGGATGTTTAGCTCACCAATACAGGAGGGGGGGCACTGTATCCAGGTATGCATTAGTAACATATAAACACAACCATGTATCATAAAAAGACAGACTCAGTACTGCTACAAACTGAGCAGTTGGAATTCCACTACTTTAGAAATTAGATCAGGTGATTTTAAACCTCAAATATGAGGAGAACTTTGTATCTGAAGATGATGGTATGGAAAATGATACTTGTTGCCTGTCAACCATGCAGTCGCCTGCTTCTCTATTTAATATCACATTCCTCATATTGATAAACAGTCATGCAAATATTCATCTTCTCTGGGTATAGTGTCAGGACTCAACCATGTCTAGAACCCAAGCTAAATGAGATCTGATCCAAACAGAAAGAGGAGGAGATGACCATTTTGAGCCCTAGTTCAGGCTGTGGCCTTAATTTGCCTTGTGGAAAAGTCTGTGGCCTCATCCATAAGAGATCCAGTGCCCAATGGAACCCCCAACCCTACTCCACACTCTCTATCATACTCTCCTTGACCATAGGGGGAAAGGCATGTCAAGCTGAAGCCCAGCACTGTTTGGCAGCTGAAATCCTGTCCTCCCCCTTCTTAAGAGATGGGACACAACATAAAGATCAGGTCTAGCTGCACACTAGGACTCCCATTAAACTTCACAGTCTTGCCTGTTATTCAGTGAAGAAGATATGGGAAGAGGTGTTAAAAGCAGTCTTTCACAAGCCTTAAGTACCCAGGCTCTCAAAAGGAACCAGCAACTGGGACAAAACCAAGCAGTGTCTACAGGAATCTGGATGCTTGTCAATTTCTCTATGGCTTTCCTCCCACCTGCTTTGCGCGTGTTTAGGTGTCCAGATTTTAAATGGCTTGCTATGTTAACATTTGCTATTGCAAATCCAGCCTTCTGCATTCTGCTTAAGTACTCAGTATTGTGTGATTTATATTTTTGTGCCCAAAAATGCTGAGGTAGTGAGTAAGCAACTTCCTGAACATTTATCTTCTTTTCCCTTCAGTAGAACTCTACATATTTTAACAGTATGATTTGGTGCTCAAAGACCAGAAAGCAGTATGAGCTAAGTTTATCATTTAGTCCAAGCATGGTATGTCACTTGCAAACGTTGTTCATATGTTATAGCTAGCAAAAGAGCAAGTATGTTTTTTTTTAATTGAGTATAGATCCCAATCAATTTAGGTTTGTTTAATTTCATTTCTTAACACATAAAATGCAGAACTAGCTGAAGAGGGTTTTTAAAATAAAAACTGCAACACAAGTAAAATAATTATAGCTTTCTCCTCTTGCTGAACAACAGATTAATGTGAGACTGAAATAAATATTCTTGCATTTCATCCACTGCTGGATATCGTCTCTCAGAGTACAGAAGCAATAGGTTACAGGAAAACTAGATACCTGTAGCTAGAGTAAGACAACAATATAAACAGCACCACTTCATAACAAGAATGCTTTAACTTGTTGAGTTGTATAATATGTTTTCATCTTGTTGAGTTGTTTAATATGTTTTCATCTTGTTGAGTTGTTTAATATGTTTTTCATCTTGTGTAAATTATTCATTGCTCTCACAATAGAAGGGTGGGATAAAATATTTAAATGAAATAGCAAAATAAATAACTTAGTGTGTTGACAAAGTTACACTTCAAAAGTATTTAAAAATGGGGAAGAATTATTGCTGAAAAAATAACATCTTCTGTTTTCTTTTTAACTGTTACTGTTTGAGGGCATTTTTCTTTAAGAAATTTTCCTTTTTCAAGGCATTTTTGTTTTTGAGGGCATTTCTAAAGGTATTTTTTCAATATTTTTCCTTTTAAAAAGAACAGAAGGCAATGGAAAACTAAGGAACAAGCACAACAAGCAATGTATGAAGTCATTGTTTTAACATAGTATGACACACATGAAGGGAAAGAATTATCTAAAAAAAACCTTCCCTAGCACTGCTCTCAGTTGGTGGGTCCAAAATGTTAAAATTTCCTATGTTTAATCAAAGAAATGAATTAAGTAAGAGATCTAAGAACAAGTGTGACCCAGTTAAGCACCTCCAGCCACAATGCTAGGCTTTACTAACCAGAACCTGAGCTCATAATTTGTACAAAATGAGCATTTTCCCTCCATGGAGCAGTTGAGAAAATGTAAAAGCAACATTCTTGGCAACCTAATTTTTACATTGTTGAAGTTCTTTGGTTCAGTAGGAAGAAAAATAGTGCTGTGAAGACAACTGTGTGTAAGCAGAATGTTCTTCGGAGCCATGGCAATATATTTTTAAGACTCCCCATATAACTATTTCCTTTATTCAGGCACTGCAGAAGGAGGAAGGAATTGTGTAGAAGAAGGATAGTAGCAGAGGAAGTCGAGCCTGTGCTGCTTCAATATTATGATTTCAGATGGTCAGAAGGCATAACAAAGACTCATTTTTCTAATGCCCAGCTGAGCCAACAAGCAATGAATGAGCAAGCCATAGTCAACAGAGCAAGTTCAGGATATCACAGAGAATGAATCAAAGAGTGGAGACACTGAGAAATGTGGGAGGTAGGTGTGAAATCCACAGAGCTGAGAAGGGATCAGAAATAAATCTCAAAGAGAAGGGAAAATACTTGGGCCTTATCCAATAATTCATTCACTCAGTCATTTGTGGAAGGCTACTGTCATCGCCTGATTTTAAAAATTGAAATTTGACAAATTGAAATTTGTCACTGATTACTAGCAAGCCTGCAGAAATTGGACAATTGGACATTTGTGCCACAAAATGGTATTCCAGGTTGTTATGATAAATTTATACAGCTTAGAAGACTGAACAAATGTACATGTGTAGTACAAGGTAATCACTAGCAAAGACCAGACATTAAAGCAGAGCATAAAGTCTACTTCATAGGAGTCAGATGATCACTAAACTACCTAGAAATGTGGCATGTGGTACAATATGTAGTCAAAAGGCAACATTTTATAATTGGTAATTGGAAGTGGGATAATTCTGTTCATCTAGCTGCATTATTCCCATATTTTGGATCAAACATCAATCAGGGAGCCAGCAGTCAAAAAATCAGAAAAAGACTAGGAATGGAAAGGGCAGCCATAAAAGAATTAGACAGGATCCTAAAGTATAAAGACATACAGCTAGCACTAAATTTAGGATCATCCATGCCATTATATTGCCCATTATCAATGTGAGAGCTGGACAGTGAAGAAAAACAACTGAAAGAAAATCAATTTGTTTGAGATGTGCTGGAGAAAAGTGCTGAGGAAACTGCAGACAGCCAAAGAGACAAACAAATGGATCCTTGAACAGATCAAGCCTGAATTCCCCCTGGAATCCAAGGCCCGTTACAGACGGGCGTAAAATACGTTCTGATGACATACTAGGGTTAGGGAAAGTGCGTGCCTTACGCACGCACCTAACCCTAGTACGTCCCCAGGATGTACAAAATGGTAGTGCCCTATACACATAGGGGCCGCCATTACGACGTCACTAACACACCACCTCCAAATGGGGCGGCGCGGACGTGACATCTTTGCGCTGCGTGAGGGAGCATAGAGCGCCCTTTCCACAGCGCTAGAAGGAGCTCCGAAACGGAGCTCCTTCCGCCATTTGCATCGCTGGCGCAGCCTTTAGATGGCTGCGCCAGCGCCGCAACGGAGAAAGGGGCCGAGTGGCCCCTTTCTCCTCCTTCCCGCTGCCATCGGGTGTCCTTGGGGCATGAAGCCCCAAGGACATCCCTTTCCAGGCCATGGGGAAGCAGCCTTTTGACGCTTCCCTGCAGCTTGGAAAGTGGTGGATCGGGGCCTCGGAGGCTGCCGTTCTGGCAGCTGAGGCCCCAATTCAGCGGGGAAAGGAGCGCCTACAGGCAGCCCCAAAGGGGAGGTCTGTAACGCACCCAAGATGATCAAACTGAGGCTGTCATACTTTGGCTACATCATGAGAAGGCATAACTCATTAGTAAAGACAATAATGCTTGGCAGGGTGGAGGGATGTAGAAAGAGGAAGACCACATGCTCTATTAAGGAGGTCATGGGTATGAATTTATAGGACCTAAACAGAACAGTGAAGGACAAGGAGTCTTGAGGTTGTCTCATCCACAAGGTCACCATGAGTCAGAATCAACTTGAAGGAGGATTAACAACAACAATGCTGCATTATTGGCCATATTTACTGAGGGACATCTATGAGTTAGCACAGACTCCATCTTTCTTTCCTGTTATGAGAGTGAAAGTGGGAGAAGAGAATGAGAACTATTTTATAATACAGTCGACCCTCTGTTTTTGTGGGGGATCTGTTCCTGAACCCTCCACACACACAAAAACAGAGACTTGCATGTATTCAAGCACCATAGGCCTGAATGGGGTGCGCCCCCACAAGCACATGGGGGATGCGCCCCATTGGGGTTAATGGAGGTTGCCCCTCCATATATAAGCAAGAATGCGGATCTCAAGTCTGCGAGAAAGGAGGGGCGAGTGCACTTAGTAAAACTGATGTTTGTCGCTGTTTACCTTTTCCACATCATTTACATGGCTTGGGCTCCAGTTTCGTCCTTTCACCTGATTTTCTTTTCTTCTTTTTAAATTTTTTAAACTAACATTTTAAAGTTTGCAACCTAGCAATCACAACTAGAAAAAGAAGTTTATAAACTACATAACCTTTCACAGAGTTTGTATCATGAAAGGAGAACAGTGTTGAACAGTGGAAAAGACTAGTGGTAGTGGACAATCCTTAATTGAAGAAAGGTTGAATTGCCATCTCTCAGGGATGGTTTACTTATGGTTTCGTGTTCTGATAAGGAGTTAGATTAGACGACCTCCTGACTCCCTTTTAGCTCATCAGTTCAATGATTCTATGGTCCAAAATACACTGCAGAAATAATCCATTTTGAAACAACTTTAACTGCCCTGGCTCACTGCTAGAGAATCCTGGAAATTGTAATTTATTGTAGCACCAGAGCTCTCTGACAGAGGCGGCTAAATATCTTACAAAACTACAGTTCCCAGAATTCCCTAGCATTGAGCCAGGACAGTTAAGACAGTGTCAAACTGGATTATTTCTGCAGTGTGTTTTGGACCTATAACTCTCCCATAGACTCCAAAATTTCTGGAATTGGTGTTGATTTGTCTCAAAACACTCTTGTATGAGAATAAATGGATCCTATTATTCTTTGCATTGGGCCAGCGCAAGATATATTATGGAGCAGCTGAGAGAGAGCTAAAATAATACTGCCTTCTCACCAAAGGAAAGCACCTGAGGCCAATGAAATGATTTTGCCCTCTGAAGCAGAAAAGCTGGCAAGGATCTCTCCACATTGGACCAAAGTAAATAACAATCAAGTTTGTCCTTTATGATCTCCACAGTCTACTCCCTTATGGGAGGCTCATACCTACTGTGAATCATTCTTTACTAGACATAGGTGTCTCCTCGGGGTTCATACTGGGGCAAACCTGATAGTGGCTTCTATATGGTTTCACAATGCATTTTGCCAACACAGAATGTTTAGCATAAAAATGACTGAACGTTGTGTAAAACCAGTCCCTTCAACCTCACCCTTTCTGTTGTTTTGTCTCCACCTTCAGATGTGAGAAGACTGAATCTCAAAATCAATGTGCAAGCACACACTGGCAGCAGTGTGTATGTGTGTGTGTGTGTGTGTGTGTGTGAGAGAGAGAGAGAGAGAGAGAGAGAGAGAGAGAGAGAGATAGACCCATTCACCTGTTGTTGTTTTCAGAAAAATGTGGACTTGCAGTTGTATTCACATTGCTACCAGAGACAGAAGATAGCTGAGTGGATACCTTTTCACTGCCAGGGTTCATGTTAGAAGACAAAAGGCACAGAATATCAGAAAGGGCAGAGAAAAGAATGGAAAATGGAGGAAGGGATAAATTTCATTTTAAGTGAAACAAGGATATCACAACATTCCTTGAGACCATAAGCTTGAGGACAGGGATTGCTTTATTATGGCTGTGAATGTGCATGTGTGCACTTTCATGTTGCCTGGTGAGTGGTGATCCATGGCAACTCAATGAATTTTATGAGGTTTTCATAGGCAAAAAATATTCAAAGGCAATTTTGCCAGTTTCTTCCTCTGAAATAGAGCCTACAGTACCTGGGGCCCATTCACACCACACAATTATAATACTATTGTTCCATTTTAACTGCCATGGTTGCATCCTATGGAATCCTCCTGGGGCTTGTAGTTTGACCTAAGGCACCAAAGGATCTCTCTTGTTGAGAATTCTAAATACTCCACACTAAGCTCCGAACTCTAGGATTCACTTGGATATTGCCATGGAATAATACAGTTGTCCCTCCATATTCGCTAGGGTTAGGGGAACAAGACCCCCATGAATATGGAAAAACCGCAAATAACAAAAACACTGTTTTTACCTGAGAGGACACCTGTCTAGGAATTTCTAGGTCCTCCAGTGCAACTCTGTGGTCAATGTCCAACATACACTGACCATAGAATGGCACTGGAGTAGCTACAAATGGTCTTTGAGTGCAACTTTTAGTTAAATTTGACCACAGAGTTGCATTGGAGGACCTAGACAGTCCTAGAGAGAACATATTAATGAAATCCGTGAATAATCAAATCCGCAAATATCAAAGCCACAAATATGGAGGGATGACTGTAGTGTTATATAGTGGGCCCTTGGTATCAGCTGGAGTTTGGTCCCAGGACCCTCCATGGATACCAAAATCTCTGGATCTCAAGTCCCATTAAATACAATGGCATAATGAAATGATGCCCCTTATACAAAATGCCAAAATCAAGGTTTGCTTTTTGGAATTTATATATCTTTAAAAACATTTTCAAGCCATGGATGCTTGAATCAATGGATATGGAATCCTTGGACACAGAGGGTTGACTATAATTGTGTAGTGTGAATGGGTCACTGATATTCCTTGGAGGTTTCCATTCCAAGTAAAGAGCTGGCTTTTAACTTTCTTTTTCTAATGATGGTAGTGCATGCGCTAGTAACTTCATGTCTGGACTTTTACAATGCACTGTATATGGGTCTATCTCTGTACCAAGTTAATGAACTTCAATTAGTACAAAACATGGTAGTCAGATTGGTTACTGGGACATCCAGGAGTGATCATACTACACCAATATTAAAATCACTCCATTGGCTGTCAATTAATTTCCAGGCAAAGGACAAAGTGTTGATTCTTACGTTTAAAGCTCAACATGGTTTGGACCCAGGTTACTTACAGGATCACCTTCTGCTATATAATCTGTACCATACACTAAGATCATTTGAGGTAAATTTACTTCAGTCAGCCAGAGGACTTTTTCTTCAGTGGCTCCTAGACTATGGAACCACCTGCTGAAAGAGATTCGACAGCTGAATATGCTGTTTGAATTTATCGTGGGTTACAGACCGTCATGAAAGTACGTGACGAGCGCGTACTAGGGTTAGGAAGGGGTGGTGCTTCCGCACCCCCTAACACTAGCACGCGCTCCGCGTGCACAAAATGGCGGCGGCCATTCCACACAGCCGCCGCCATAATAGCGTGACGAACATGCTGCCTCCAAACAAGGCGGCGCGGACGTGACGCCATCGCTCTGTGCGAGGGCGCTTAATGCACCCTTTGCGCGGAGCAGGAAGGAGCTCCATTTCGGAGCTCCTTCCTGGTTTGCGTCGTTGGGCCAGCATCAGCCCCAAGGACACCCCTTCCATGCTGCGGGGAAGCGGCCTTTGCCGCTCCCCCAGCCTGCACGCAGCGGATCGGGGCGGGCTGGAGGATGCCGCTCAGGCAGCTGAGGCCCCGATACCCGGGAAAGGCGCGCCATAACCGGCCGCCCAAAGGGGCAGTCTGTAACGCGCATAAACAGCCTTCACGACCAGTTCTTCAGGCCTTTCCGGATTATTTTTAAATTACAAATGTTAAATTATGAATCTTAAACTATAAATTGATTGTTTTAATATGTATTTGTCTTATTTGTTGTACCTTGTATATTAATCTTTGTTGTTCTCCACCTTGATCCATTGGGGAGGGCAACTATGGAGCTGGTAGGAAGGCTTTAGCTAAATAGATAGATAGATGGATAGATGGATGGATAGGCAAAGATATGTGTGGGGCTGGAGTCTAACTGTCTCCATATACTGCATATAATTAGATACAGAATGGGATAAGTTTGTTTTAATAAATAAATTAATATCTGATGGGCAGGAGGTACACCCATCAAAAATATTCCCAGCATGTTTGCCAACATGAGATCATATATTACATGGTATCATGAGATGGTCAGAATAACTTAATTATCTCAGGCATATATAAATAGATACAAATATTTTTAATAAGCAATATTTCAGAGCCTCAGCCAACACTCTTATGTCAGACAATCTATAAACATATTCCACTAGCATCCAATTTCTCCACTTCATTAGAAGTTAATTACATTCTGAGCAACAGGTACCTTGGGAGGGAATGTCCCATATCCCCCGATGTACTGATGGCTGTTTCAGATTGTAGTCGCCTTTGAAATGCATTCAGGAATCCTTTAATCTCTCCCTCTTTCAATGGGGCATTATTTAATAGGCCACGTACCATGGCACTACCACCCTCTATCCACCCCCTGTGCCTAACTTAGCAAATACCTTTGAGTGAGTCATCAGGTTTAATATTAAATTAAAACACAAGTGCAGCTGATAGCATGCTGGGTGCACCTTTTAAAGTTCTTTTTTCTTCTAAGTGCAAACTCAAAGTAAGGTGCTCCATTTGCAAACACCAGTTTTTGAACGGTAGCAACTTGAGTACTGAACACCTTGTTTCAATAAACCAGGCATGATTCTGCTTGTGTTTAAGTAGTCCAGTTTTGCACTAAATGACAGCTTCATGCTGAAGAGGATATACTCCCTTCTATTGAAGGGATAAGTAACATGAAGGATGCTAGATTTCTGAAATTGTTACTGTCTCTGTTCATTTGGTACCATGGAAGGGGCTGAATTGGCATGAAGCCTCCTGCAGTGTTTAGTCATATGCTGTAGTTTAATTACATATAGTCACATACAGCTGGTGCCCTCCAGTTGCTTTGGACTGTGACTGCTATAAGCCTCAGATAGCCAGGAGTTGTGGGAGTTGTAGCCTCAAAACTTTGGAGGGTACCTGGTTATCTACCATGTTACATGTGAAAATTGCTTCCATCCATGCAACAAATTGCTTTTCTGGTCATTGCAGGCAGTACCTGTGTATAACATGCCTAAATACCCTAAAGGCAGCAGATCCTGTCTGATTTTGGAAGGTAAGCAGGGTCAGCCAACAAATGCCAAGTGCTTTAGGCTCTCCTGCCTAAGAAAATCTTATGAAATTTATGGGGTCTCCATAAGTCGACAGGTGACTTGAAGCCACACACATAAAGAGGAACATCAGTATGACCAAGATGCATTTTCAGTTGGAAAGATGAGTAGTTCTATATGCTGGCAGAGTTAAAATGTAAAGAAGCCATAAAGAGCAACAGGCCACCAAAATGGTAAGGAATGTGGCATTAAAAAGTCTGCATAATGTTAAGTCTCCAGCAGAAAAGCTTAGACACCAGAAAGTTGAATGGAAACATAATATTGCTGTACCTCCTTTCTAGCAAGGAACACTGGAAAGAAGGAAACAAGACTTGACAATGCTTAGAAAATAGGAACTGGCAACATTTCTTAGAAATGAAGCCCAGGATTGCCTTGCACCGCAGGCAGAGATGTCTCCCGTCCCATGGTGAAGAACAGGCCTCCATTATGACATTTAGAACTGCATCACAGCCATTATGCTGCAATATATAATTTTTCCAAGGTTCTGTCTTAGTAATTTAAGCTCATGTAATTATTATCATGGACAAACTACTCGTAAACTCTTCTGTGATGTTTACAAATGATTTTTTAAAAACCTTGTTTGTATATACTCACCTCACTTTTTAAGTGAACTTAGCATAGCAGGAATGAAGCCTGCGTTCAATTTCATAGAACCAGTGTGAAAACAAAAAAGAATGGCAAGATAAATGTCTAGCTACCCTTGTAATGTTTTTTAAGTCTGTTTTCTCAGTGTAAGGAGCTGATCTGATGTATTGTGCCAAGCAGAATGTGGAAGCACTGCTGTTATGAACTACAAGTCCAAAAATTCCCCTGCCAGCATTGCCACAGGGAGTTATAGTCCAAACAGTATTCTCTCAAACTCTGCCAATCTCTGACTGAGAAGTCTAAAGTCCCCTCCCTAAACTCCAGTCCCAGGATTCCACAGCAAAGAAGCATGGCAGTTAGAGTGGAATCATAGTACTGAAACTGTGTTAAAGGGCCCTGGAGTTCTGTAATTTGTTATAGGCCAGGACAGACGGTCCCAAAGTGGAGTGCCACCGCTGGTCCCTAACCCTAGCACGGCAACCACACGGTCCCTAACCCTAGCATAGCACGGCAGTGGCCTAATGGCAGCATCCCAGCCACATCTTGACATAAGGGACGCGCAGCATCTGCATGTTGCTGCCCGTCACTTACATCATGAGTGGCATACTCACGACATAACCAGGGCGCTGCAAAAAGAACTCAGAAAAACTGGGTTCTTTTTACTCTGGAGGGACGTTGCATGGTTTGGCAGTTGTGGCATCCCTCCAGAGTTAAAATGGGTGCCTGCAGACTGCCATTTTCAGGTGGTGTGTCTCAGGCCACAGAGATGTTCTCTGCCTGAGAATTCTAAATACCCCTCCTTAAAACTGCAAATCCCAGAATGCAACAGGAGGCAGCTAGAGCAGTCAAAGTGGAATAGTAGCACTATAAGAGTATAGTGTGATAAACACCTAAAACAGGGTTGTTAAATTGCTTACTGAAACTGGGCAATATTACCATACCTTCCAACAGTCCCAAATTGGCAGGGACAGTCCTCATTAATTCTCTGTTGTCCCACTTCTTCATCTGCATTTAAAATGTCCCAGTTTCATTCTGCTCCTACTTTCACCATTCATCATCAGCTTACTTCAAATGCTATGTGCAAATAAGTAGCTTTTAATGGTGGCTAAACCCAGCTATTCAACTCTACTGGAGCAACATGGCCATAGGACACATACTGTCCAACTGTCTCAGTTTGGCAGTGACGGTCCCAGTTCATTTTCTGTGCTCCTTCTTTGCAACTCATTTAAAAATGTCCCACTTTTTCCTCTACCCCCACTTTCTTCCTTAGTCCTCAGTTTTCTTCAGTTGCTGCAAGCAGAATTCATTGTGCAAAAGTACCGTATATACTCATGTACAAGTCGACCTCATGTATAAGTCGAGGTCAACGTATGGGGCCAAAAATATGGATTTTCATATGACCCATGGATAGGTCGAGGGTGTGCTCTCCTCAGCGTCTCCCTGACTGGGCTTTCCTCGCAAAAGAAGCCCAGCAAGGGAGAGGCTTTTGGGCGATTGCGCGCCCTCCTCAGCGTCTCTTCAGCCAGGCCCCTTCACTGAGGAAAGGGCCTTGCCGAAGAGAGGCTTTGGGGAAGGTGATCGCCCTCCCCAGCGTCCCCTCGGCGGGGCTCCTTCCCAAAGGAAGGGGCCTCGCCGAAGGGAGGCTTCTGGGGAAGGCGATCGCCCTCCCCAGCGTCCCCTCGGCCGGGCTCCTTCCCAAGGAAGGGGCCTCGCCGAAGGGAGGCTTCTGGGAAGGCTATTGCCCTCCCCAGCATCCCCTCGGCCAGGCTCCTTCCCAAAGGACGGGGCCTCGCCAATGGGAGGCTTTGGGGAAGGCTATCACCCTCCCCAGCGTCTCCTCAGCCAGGCCTCTTCTCTGGGGAAAGCCTGGTGGAGGAGACGCTGGGCGTCGAGGCTAGTGGGGGCTGCAGGGCAATTGGGCACCCTTGCCAGTGTCTCCCCAGCTGGGCTATCTCTTGCAGAGGTAGCCTGGCTGGGGAGAGGCTTGGTTAAAGTACCCCATTGCCCTGTAGATAAGTCGACCGGCGATTTCAGATGCCATTTTATGGCAAAAATTTCTCGACTTATAGTCGAGTATATACGGTAGTTAGCACTAAAATAACTCAGCAGTGTGTGTGTGGGGACCTTATCACACATCGGGGGGGGGGGGGGGTGGGCAGCTCAGATCCGCAGTCACTCCTGTTCTAGCAATGCAAAGCGTGATGTTTTTCCACACCAGATCCAGAGTCACTCCTCTCTAACAATTCGGATTGAGGTTAAAACGTCATGTTTTTCCACACCTGGTTGCCTTTCTGTTGTCCTTCCAAAGTGAGGGAGAAGAGAAGTCAGTTCGATTCCAAGCAAGTCACGTGATGCTGACTCAAGCAAATGGGAGTGAGAGCACATTGTATTACCACACCAGAGCATACTGTGAGGGGTCAACGATTCGAATCGGCCCCCTTGCACATGCTCAGTGGGGCTCTGGACACTGTCCTCCTTCCCTGCCCCCTCCTTAGCTGTCATCCTTCATCGGGGTCTAGGAGAAGGCAGGGGGTTGCTGCGGCCAGGATCAGGATGCAGGAGCAGTCAGGGGATGATGGGATAGGTGGCTGGGGGTCGCTGGGGCCAGGATCAGGATGCAGGAGCAGTCAGTGGATGATGGGATAGGTCGCTGGGGGTCGCTGGGACCAGGATCAGGATACAGGAGCAGTCAGGGGATGATGGGATAGGTCGCTGGGGGTCGCTGGGGCCAGGATCAGGATGCAGGAGCAGTCAGGGGATGATGGGTTAGGTGACAGGGTGAAGGAGAGGGGCAGATGGAGGTCTAGGAGAAGGCAGGGATGATGGGATTGGTGGGAGGCTGAAGGAGTGGAGCAGATCAGGGTCTAGGAGGATGCAAGGGATGCAGGGGATGATGGGATCAGCTGGTTGACAGAGAGGAGGAGATGGCATGAGGGAGGAGGAGGAAAATGACGGAGCAGGACGCAGGGGCCAAGGGGGGTGGCATCGGAGTGCTTTTCCACACCAGACCAAATCACAGTGCAATTGAAGGCAGCCTGGAAGCGAATTCTCTGAAGCCGCTTTTTTCCATTTTAACCAAAATGAGGGGTGACTCAGAAACGCTGCTGAAGCAATTCGCAAGGGGCTCCCATAGAAATCAATGGTGTCTGATAAAACAGTCCCTTTATGAGGTGAAACCGCATCGTTGGAAGTGCAATCACTTCGGCAGTGAGCTGGAACTGAGCTACAAAACCACCCAAAAGCTCTGTGTGATATACTCCTGTGTGTGTGGGGGGGTGTCCTTCCCAGTAGGCCCAGGCACCTCTCTGTTCTTTTTATTGATAACATTTGTTATCATGACCACACTCTTGACCACACGTCCATTTTCATGTGTGAAATATTGGAGGGTATGTACTGTAGCAGACTTGGGGGGGAAGTGTGGACCACATAGCACTCCAAACCCATTTTTGGTTCCCTAACATCTCTCCATTTTTTAAAAAAATATATGCAAATTAAGCTGGTTTCTATCTGCTCTGCTAGCATAAACTAAGAAATTGTGCTTACTTTAATGGGGGAGGAAAATAAATGATGTGTAATGCCATGACCCTTCTGTGCACTTTGAACTATGCCAAAACAACCACCAAACAACAAACAAACAAACAAAAAACCCCAAGCAAACAAGCAAACAAACAAAAGAAAGCTCTGGGTGTGATCTTAATGCTTTCAGCAAAAATCACATCAAGCTCTGAACTGCAAGTGGCTCCTGGCTGCATCTTTTCCCTTCAGTGAGGGGAGAGGAGGACTCTCCGTCTCTCCTTGCCCCCCCCCCTGCCACCATCTCTTTGCAGCCAGTGACTCCAGGGAGCAGTGGGAAACATTACTGCCGCTGCCTCAAAACACCCAGCTGGGACCAATTTCTCCCAGAAGTCATTGGCACCCTTGGGGAGGAGGTGCAGGTCTGGCGAGCATAGAATTATTATTATTATTATTATTATTATTATTATTATTATTATTTTCTTATATCCCACCTTTCTTGCAATATAGGGACTCAAGGCAGCAAACAGCAGACTTAAAACAAAGACCTGGAGCAATTATTGAAGAAAGTCAAGGAGAAAAGTGCCAAGGTAGGCTTAATGCTGAACATTAAGAAAACAAAAATAATGACCATGGAAGATCTATAAGAATTTCATCCTAGATAATGAGAAAATTGAAATAGTCAAAGAGTTCCCATATCTCGTATGAAACATTGATCAGAACGGAAACTGCAGTTAAGAAATCAAAAGAAGACTAGGAATGGGAAGGGTAGCTATGAAAGAACTAGATAAGATTCTAATGTGTAAAGATATAACTCTGAACACTAAAGTGAGGATCATCCTAGCCATTGTATTCCTTGTTATGTATGGATGTGAGAACTGGACAGTTAGAAAAACTGATAGAAAGAAAATCAACTTGAGATGTGGAGCTGGAGAAGAGTGCTGACAATCCTGTGGATTGCCAAAAAAAAGACAGACAAATGATTTCTAGAACAAATCAAGCCTGAACTCTCCCTGGCGGAAGCCAAGATGACTAACTTAAGGCTGTTGTACTCTGGCCATATCATGAGAAGGCATGAATAATTGGAAAAGACAATAATGCTAGGAAATGTAGAGGGCAGTAGAAAGAGAGGAAGACTGCATACTAGATGTCTAGACTCAATCATACAGGCCACAGGCCTGACCCTGCAGGACCTGAGCAGAGCACTGGAGGACATGAGGTCTTGGATGTCTCATCCACAGGATCGCCATGAGTTAAGGTCCACTTCAGGGCAGTTAACAACAACAACAACAACAACAACAACAATAATAATACTTTATTTCTATACCGCTCTTCCAAAATGATCAAAGCGGTTCACAGATCTGTAAAAATTATACATCATAAAAGTACACATCATAAAATATCTATCAATAAAACTAATAAAACCAACAGCGTATAAAAGCAAACATGGAATCTATCGATCGCAGTTAACCTTTTCCATCAGAGGAGACATTCTCTATAACAAGCCCCTGTTAGCACCAAAAAATAACATAATAATTCTTCCTTCCTTCCTGGTAATGTAGCAACAGTTGTAGTGCAAGATTATTTTTCTTTAGTTGTTGTGGCTGTCTATTTTATTTAAGTATCACATTTGTTTAACTTGCTCTTTCTTTATTTTGTTTAAATCATGCCTCAGATTTGTGAAAACACTGTAACTTTATGGATGTAACTGCTTTGGCTGTTGGCCCTACATCTTCTGCTGCTAAAGTTCCTTGATTGGTATCTGAAATTGCAGAGCATTGTTTATTTGTAGCACTTCTGATCTCATGCACTGAAGTCCACCGGTTGCATTGCACACATGCAAGCTGAAGGTTTTGAAGCAAAAGAAAGACAAAGCCTACTAAGAGGCTGCACATAAAGATAATATCTGCCTCAACAGTCACATAAATGATGGTTTTGAAGACAGGAAATTAATGTTTATTAGATCCCAAACTAAACAAATGTTCACCTTCATTTTAAAAGTCCATCTTTCCCGAAAGAGAAATTCCTGAGGAAGTTAAAACATACACTCAAAAAATTAGTTTATTTCAAAATGAAAAGAAACGACAAACATTTCTGCAGGTAATGATACAGAATTAATTCACCCCCACCCCCAGTAATGAAACCAAAATTTAGGTATGTTGCACAACCTTGAACATGTTTACTTTGAAGCAAGTTCTATAAAGTTCCTCCTTTTTGCCTGATCCTCACATTATTATTATTATTATTATTATTATTATTATTATTATTATTATTATGCTTTATTAATATAACGCTGTAGATTTGCACAGCGCTGTACATACAAACAATAAAATAGATAAGAGTGAACCTGCCCATGGCATACAATCTAAGAAATAATAGCATAATACATATAAATAATACATAACAATACAGGAAAGGGTTCAATAAAACAGGCAACAAATTAAACACGTCAACAATGCCAGGTTCTCCCCATTATGCAAACTGACAAGTACAAGTATTTGAAAAACTGGTAAAATAATTATGATACAGCACTTTTATATTATTATTATTATTATTATTATTATATACAAAAAACACATGTAGCTACAGCCTTATTATACAGAGGAGCAACAGAGGGGGAGCTCGGTTTACAAATGTCTAAATATTACTTCACTTTTCAGTGATGGAAGCTACTCCCTCTAATCAACAAATGTGTATGTGTCTTCATGTCACCTGTCAGCTTATTAATTTCATAGGTTTTTCTTAAACAAGGAATACTTAGAGGTGGTTATGCCAGTTTCCTTCCTCTGAAATATAGCATACAGCACCTGGTATTTATTGATGGTCTCCCATCTAAGTACTAACCAGAGCTGACCCTGCTTAGCTTCCAAGATCAGACAGTATCTGGTGCCTTTACAGTATTTATGAACAGATAATGTATGACAAATTATGAATTAAAATTAAATTAAAAGAAGAGTGAGATTTAAAATATTTCTTCCTCAAGCAACATCACTATGGGGCTGTACAGAACGGCACTTTGTGCTGGCCTGTACATGCGGTGAGGGCTGAGTGCACGCTCGAAGCTCTTACTGCACCACCTGGCTGCCATTATGGTGCATGCCTGTCCACATGGGGTGTGCCATAATGATGCATGCCAGGTGCAGCATGGAAGGGGCATCATAATGATGCACCGCGGTGCTTATGATGCCCCTTCCGGGACAGAAAAAGAAGCCCTTTTTCGGAGCTTCTTTTTGCTCCCTCTGGAGGCCGTGGAGTGCGGTTGTCACAGCCTCCCTCTGAGGCACAAAGGGCATTGAGCTGCCCATATGTATAACTGTGTGCCATTAACAAAACTTAAAATCAGTTTCATAGAACCACCATGACAATTTGCAACAGATGGCAAGAAAAATTAATACCATACATATCTCCCTTTATTCAATCATGATGATAAAATGAATCAGTTTGAGGGCCAAGAAGAGGTTGGCCTATAGATTGACAGATTTCTTTTCGTGTAACCAAAATCTCACAGGGCAATAATCTAAGAAAGAATCCATAAGGTATAGGTATGTGGCCTAGGATTCTTCACATCTTGCATTTTTCAGGAAACAAAGAAATAACTAATGAAGCAACATCTGCACTTACCTCATTTGCTATTAATAACGTTACTATTAATAAAATTACGTGGTAGTCATTCCAAAGGTATAGTATCTGGTATATATAGACCACTGAATTCCATCAATAATTCTAAAATGCAAGGTTTAAAACTTATGTGGGGAAAAGGCTGTAGGTTTCCTGATATAAGATGATGATTGGAACCACCCATATCCTTAAAACTCTTAAAATCTATCTTGGCATAATCAAGAGAAACTACATACAAAATTTTATACATACAGTATTTAACCCTAACAAAATTATAACACATCTCTAAAAAAGCTCTCCCAAGTGGTGGAGAGGATATATATGGGTCATATTTCCACATGCGATGGACTAGCTCCATGGTTTCAGCTTTCTGAAGAAAGGGTGTTCCAAGATGTATATAAGATAATGACCCAAAATGAGTCCCTGGACCTTTCATTGCTGAACATTTTTTTCAGGCCCAAACATTTCTTTCTTGCTGTTAGCAGGTAGACAAATAAGCTCCTGCTTCTCAGGGATAAATTTGCAACAGTGCCTTTGGCTAGGGCAGAAATGATCATCAAGTGGACTCCTCTACTGTTACACATTTCTCTTGACAGAGTATTTATATAAGTTTATATAGGTTTTGTTCTCGTAACAAACAGCTATGGAGAGAGCAAAACAAAGACATTGCCCCATCCCAAATAACAATGTCCCCATGACATCCTTTCATTTCCCAAATTTAAAGCACTAAAGAGATTGAGACACTGAAACCTGTTCATACCTAATACAGTACTTATATCTAGTATGTTTGCATTCCCTTGGAAACTTCACATGTCCCTTTTCTTTGGGTGCCTCAACTGTATTTTTATATGCTGAACTGCAGTTTTAAGTTACTGCAATGCTTCAAATTTGAAGGCTGAAGGAATATTTCTTTGGGGTTAGAATTCTTATATTGAGGGTCAATGCCTATGGCTACATATTAGAATCTCTTAGAAGTCTCTCATTTGTAGGGCCACCATATGTTGAAGTTGACCTGACAGCACATAACATGAATGACATCTAGCTTTCAAAATCTTTTCCAGAAGCATGGCACTCACATGGTATGACTAGTCTAGGAAAAATAGTTAAGTGACAACAGATTAAGATCAAGTAATATAAGTTTAATATCCTTAACAATATGTGTACAAAATTAGTATACTGATTCCATCCCTACCCTTCAAACACTGGGTCAGCAAACTAGGATGCAATCTTAAACACGTTTGGACCCTTAAACATTTGATTGGTTTTAAGGCTATTTTTTGAATATAGTAATAGAATGTAGGCATTCTCTGTCTATTGCATAGTGCCTCTGATTTAGTACATCATTAATCCTGCTAAAACAGGATCCTATGTGTGCAGATATGTTACACACAGAGAAATGTCATCTAGAAACTTATTATATGATATGTCCCATTAATGGATATATCTTATATTATTGGATGCATATATTCTGCCAAGGGCTCAGAAATATAGTGGAGACAAAAGGCAGCCCTGTTTAGTTCCTCGCATGAGATCAAATTCTTCCCTTCATAGGAATAGTGTATTCTCATGTTTGCTTTGGAATTTGAGTACAGATTTTTATTTTATTTTGGAATATCTGTATTTGCATATATGTACATAATGAGATATCTTGGAGATGAGACCCAGGTCTAAACACAATATTCATTTATGTTTTATATACACCTTATACACATAGCCTTAAGGTCATTCTGTACAATATTTTAATAAGTTTGCGCATGAAACAAAGTTTGTATACACTGAACCATCAGAAAGCAAAGATGTCACTAACCCAGCCATCCATGAAATAAGTTTGGGATTTCAAATTATTTTGAATTTTGGAATTCCTGATAAGGGAGACTCAACCTGTATAGTTCTTTTACCAAATAGAGAAATAATTCCCTCATATCCTTGTTTGTGTGTGTGTGTGTGTGTGGGGTTGTTAGGAGTTCCCATTTGAGTTTTTTTTTTTTTTTTTGGGCTTCCATTGGTATAATTGTTTGTTAGACTGTTTGCAGAAATGTATTGCGTTAATACAGATCATAGTCTTGCTCTTTGAGCTAGCTTAAGTTATCTTGAAAGTGCTGCTAGAGTACCTCTGGCTTGTTATGGTAAAAGATTTCAACATACATGCATGGAGAGCCTTATCAGGAGTTGTTCAGGAGTTCATTCCCTCCATGAGGTCAGCGGTTCTATCTGAATTGGTATCTAGCCTCAGTCATTCTGCACAGCACACTTTGAATTTAGCTCTCCCCGTTGGGTGGGAAGATCACAAATTGTTGTGGTTTAGACTCACTAGGACTCAGGCCCTCTGCAGTTATGGATCACCAACTAAGATGATTTGCCCCAGGAATCTAAATGGTTCCCTGTGGAATCCTGCAGATTTTCCTGCCATCTTGGCAGGCATAAACAGGCATATCCTATAGCATGCTTTATACAGTTGCTTTTGAAAAACAAATTACAGGAAAAGTATGACTCTCTTGCTTCATTGGCCACCTATCTGTTTCCAGGGACAATTCAAAGTCCTGTGTGGCTTGAGACCAAGCAGTCTGAAAAAACCAAATTTTCTCATATGTGGGCTTGAGCAGACAGAGGGAGAAAAGTCAGCTTACCTCCGGGTTTTCACAAATTGCATGGATAACCTGCTGGTCGCATTTCCAACTACAGTACAACAGGATGAACACCCATGGGCAGTCTTTACTATTCCTCAATGCCTGAAAAAATGGATCCAACAAAATGGGGGGTTCACAGGTACAAGCTACACCTTGCAGTTTTTTGTTCTTCTGCCCCAAATACATGCACACATGCACATTGATGTGCTGCCAGCAATAGTCAATCACTTCCTCATCCCACCCACTTGTCAGGCCAGCCGATGTCTCGTGCAACTAGTCATGCAACCACCCACTCGATTGCACAGGTGATTGGCCTTTCATATGGCATATCAGTGCACCCAGTGACAGATTGGCACAGCATGATCATAAAGGCACCTGCTACATGCCCCCTGCCCCTGTTGGGCTGGGCAGTTTGTTAATATTATGATTAAATCCATTGTATTGTTGATGACACCCAACTTGGTCTTCATCTTGCGTCACAGAAAGTGTGATAGATCAATGGAGCAGCTGACCACTCAGGCACATGTGTGATTGATTCGCAGGTGGGCAACAATGGTGCTGGCCCTTCCCCTGTCTTCACACTGGTGTGCTGTCCACATGATGGTACAATAGTTTGCAATTTCCAGCTTGAACCAGAACAAACTGAAGGTTATTTTGCTCTGGTGTTTAACCTTTGAGAATGGCTTTGTTCCAGATTCCTCCCATGTTGGACATGTGTGTCATTTAAATAGGTAGGTTTCAAAATAGAGTGAAACCATGTTTTATTGCTCACACAGACAGTCTCATGAGTCTGCCTCCATTTTCAGATACTTGGAAGAAGTTCTTCTCTCTGTCTTTTTGATTATCAGAAACATATTTGGAAAGAATACTAAAGAGATGCTTCTTGGTGGTATCTCCTAATCTTTGGAACTCCCTGCTAAGGGAAGCAAGTCTAGCCTCATCCCTCCTATCTTGACAGGACTTTTTTTGGCATTTGCTACTGAACTGTGTTTTTCATCTCTTGGCGTAGCTATTTTTCCCCTCACTGATGTATTTTAGATGGGTGTCTTTCTAAAACCAGTGAGTTTAATGTAATGTAAGGTTTTATCATTGGATTTATATTTTATTAGGCACTATTTTCAGTGGAATGGCAGGATATGTATTTAATAAATAAATAATGTGTCCAGAGATAAGTTATACAGAAATGTGGAATGGATGAATCCATTTTCTGGGTGGGCTCTATGTATAGTATTTATGTAATTAAGGCCTGTTTGTATAACATGTGATACTATGACACAGAGTAGTATTTGTGATCAGCAGTCTTTTAGAAATGGAGCCTGACGCTTCTGCAGTAAAATACAGTAGGTAATTACACGGTAGAAACAGATATTCTTAAGAACAAGAAAGCATACACAGGCACAGTTGTTTGCATCTCTTTCCTTCCCTCTGCTCTTCTACCCTTGTAGTACTTACCACCAGAATCTTCTGGGGGAATAAAACATTCCTTTAAGGAGAATTAAGACCCTGAGAAAGCAAGTTCAAATTATGGTACATGCCCAAGAAAATAAATAATTTTGCAATATTTCATTTCAGAATGGGGTTGCTCAGTATTGTTTTAGCCCAGTAATTAGATGTTACAGCAACTGCATCATCATTTGATGTAATTACTGTAAACCACATTGGAATTTTGCAATCAACTGATTGGTTTTCAAACAAACAAAAACCCTAATTTGCAAAACAATATTGACATGGAAAAAAATCCACAAATGGATGGTGATACTGTAAGACAGAAAACGTCTCCATCATAAGCACTATGGGAACATAACCTCCAAGCTAGAATATGTTAGCATGCATTTCACAAGCATATATGGTATCGTCAGGCTTGTAAAGTGGTCTTTACAAAGGAATCTTGGTGCTGATGAACTGCAGCATAGGGAGAGGTTCACACAACAAATTTTCCCCACTGTGATTGTGAGCATGGGGTGCTAATGGTGATCTCTGTTATGGGAGATTTCCAGGTTCCTGTGCTTGAGGACAACATTTCTAGCATGTTGTCTATAGCTCCAAGTTCCATAAGTTGTTCCATGGCTCCAAGGAGAAGTCTGTACATAGCACCTTACATGTGTACCTGTTAATTTGAAGTGTGAGCTGGGAAATATTCTTGATTGGGCCTCTAATGCTAATTTTAATGTCCCCAAATGTATTTGTTTGTTCAAATTCATAAATTCAATTTTCCGACAGTTAGAATCTCTGTCTCTGATTTTCCGCTCCCCCTTACGTCATGGTCCAGAGCCAAGAGGGCAGCACCAGCTGATTTTCAGCTCTTCTAGTGCTCTGAAGAACCACATCACCATGGCCACCAGAGGTATTTTGAGGTGGAACAATGTATTTTAATATTTTAAAGCACTTTCTTAGCTGAAAAGTGTGTGTATGGGAGGTTCTAGGGGATGGTGGGGTCATTAACGGTCCCATGCAGGTTGCAAGAATCCCACCCCTCCCTTGTTGTTGTGTGCTTTCAAATCGTTTCCAACATATGACGACCCTAAGGTGACCCTATCATAGCAGTTTAGGGGACTGAGAGTGTGTGACTCACCCACAACCACCCAGTGGGTTTCCATGGCCCAGTGGGGAATCAAACCCTGGTCTCCAGAGTCCTAGTCCAATACTCAAACCACTACATCATGCTTACACAAACAAAATAGGCCACAGTACCATTCCAGTATCATATGCTGGAATAAAGTACGATTAAAAAATTACTTTTGTAACATGTAGTGAGTGCATTTCACTCCCCATTAAGTAATTACAGCTCCTCCAGAAAACAGCCGTTCTATGATCAGTGGAAAGACTCCCACATGTAAGTGGACTCTGACACCTCTCTTTTAAGAAATCAAGCATCTCACTCCCTCTTTTCTCTTTGAGACCACAGTTCAAATGCTTACATAAAATATGAAATCTTATGGAAGAACTGCCATAATGATACTAAGAATGATGGTCCATACTGGTTCACTTCCACCATTGTTCTAATTCCATGCTATGCCATCTCCTTTATACTATAAATATTTATGTGGTAACAGGGCAGGAAAGTTCAGATCAGCCTGAATGTCTTCAAACAACCTCTGTGGTGATCAGGTTTTTCATGGGGCTGCGCCAATGCACCTGGATATGTACTTCTAATGTGTTTACACCCAGAATACCTCATTATGTTGGCACAATTATTTTCTCAGGAATAAGCTGATCATGTTCTTTAATTGTACAGCTAAATATATGAGTTAGCTCATTGTTGTGGCTATAACCCTGATTTGTGTGAGGACACATAAAAATCCCTACCTATTGCTACCCAAGGATTAACTGAAATACCTTCAGGCCCATAAATTGGTACTCTGAACAGTTTTTAGTTCAGTGCACACTAGAAATCATAGAGTATATAGTACTGAGAAGTCACACTTACCAAAACCTATTCTCATGCACACTTCTTTGGGGCAACATTCCACTGAATGAGGCTGCAGAATTAATGCAGTTTGACACTGCTTTAACTGACATGACTCCATCTATGGAATCTTGGGTTTTGTAGTTTGTTGTGGCACCAATGCTCTCCACCAGAGAAGGCTAAATATCTCATGAAAGTACAAATCTCAGAGTTCCATAGCACTGAGCCACAGCAACTGAAGCTGTGTCAAACTGAATTAATTCTGCTAGGCAGATGCAGCCTCAGTCTCAAATGGATCTGAGTAAACCTGTTTCAGATTGCACAGCCAATTATTTATTTTAGCCTTTAGGTTCAGTATCTGAAATCTCAAGTTAAAAAGGACCTTGGACATCAAGACTGGGAAATGCTTGTGTGTGAAATAATATCAGCTACGGGTGGGGTGGGGTGGGGGAGGTAGCTTACAAATTTAAAAAATGTACAATATAGTTAAAACATACCAAAATGCAACATTACAATGAAATGAACTATTAACAGTACTAAAAACAGTTGAAAAGATAACATTGAAATGCTGAAGGCAGCATTATTCCAACCACATACCACACTTTTAAGGCCCCTTCTTTAAAAACCTTCAGTTCTCAAAAGCCTGTCTGAATAAAAAAGACTTTGCATGTCAACAAAAGGACAAAGTGCAATAACATGTGATTGCTTCCCCCTCCCTTCTTATTGGTCACACATTTGCGCTCACCCTGAGGAAAAGCAGTGGCACACTAGGTGGCTGGTCCACAGAGCTCCTGCAGGTACAGAAGTGGTGGCTGCAGCTCCAAGGACAGGGAACGGGCCAGTCATGCAAATAATAATAATAATTTAATAATTTATTTTATTTATATACCGCTATTCCAAAGATCATAGCGGTGAATAGCAAGTAAGCTAATTTGCAAGTAAGCTAATTAGCCCCCAACAGTCTGGGTACTCATTTTAGCGACCTCAGAAGGATGCAAGCCTGAGTCGAGCTTGGGCCCTTTTGCTGGTCTTGAACTCGCAACCTTGTGGTCTTGAGTAAATGGCTGCAGTACAGGCATTTAACCACTGCGCCACCAGGGCGCACTGACAATGCAGTGTCAGTCCACCTGGCTCATGCAATCAATGCTGCACCTCCACACCAAGTGCGCCTCAGTGTGTGTGGTCACCATTGTGGCCAATCTGGGGCCAGTTCTGGAGCATAATGCTCCTGACTGGCCCTGACCTATGGTCAGTGCAGACGAGGCCATAGCCATGTTAGTCTGGATCAGTATGCAAAGAGATCTTGTGGCACCTGAAGAAGTTGGTAGCATAAGCTTGAATTGGCTTTCTAGGATGCAAATCATCTGAGAAAGTAGATTCATGTCTATGAAAGCTTATGATACCAACTTCTTTATTTCTCTCAGTCAGTAGCATCCCCATCGGGGTGTCACCTGGTTAATGGAGGGCTGCTGGAGGTGTGTGCACCTGTGGTGCATGCCCCGCATGCACATGCCCAATTCAGGCCTATAGGGCTTGACTATGCATGAGTTTTGGAACTCGCAGGGGTCCAGAATAAGATCCCCTGCGAGTTCCAAGGGGTGACTGCATTCTTATATGTGAAGACTCATACAAGTACAATGTGTGCTTAGGGGAGGCCGCCATATGTTTGGTGTAGCTTACTCCAAAGAAAGCTTGCACAGGAAAGATTGCAGGCAGGCTTCATTATTTCTGGGAAGGCTCAAGGACAACACTGTCTTACAGCTTCAAAATTAAGTACACTTCATATTGATAATGGGCCAGGAGGCTCAGCTACATAGGAGTATTAGTGGTCCAGTTCTGTCAGGTCATTTCAGGAGGGAGCTTGAACTCCTCTTTTGAGGTCCATGGTTGGACTGCCACTCCCATGATCAGCTAGAGCCAGCAGGGAGGGCTCATGGGAATAGCAGTCCAACCCCTTCTGGAGGGTTACAAATCACCTAGTTGGGATTTAGACTATATTATAAGGACCCATGGCTTTCTCAGAGGAAGGGAACCCTTTCTGACCTATAGAGAAGGCCTTTATCTCTGCCCCAACGCCCTCCCAGGTACATCTTGGGGGAACACAGGTGAGGGCCTTCTCAGAGACTCTAGAACTCCTTTCCCAGAGAAGGCACACTGGCACCTTCCCTAGTTTCTTTCTGCAGACAAGCAAAGACGTTCCTGTTCCAGCAAGCATTTGATGAGTGATGATAAAGGGTTCATCTTACACAATGCCCTGGATATTGATAAGTGTGTCTGTGTGTGTTTTAATGATATATGTTTTAATTTGGTTTTAATTTTTTTCTGATTGTTTAACTGTGTTTAAACTTTTGTATTCTGTGGATTTTTAACAATATTTTTTAACTGTTATAAGTTTCAATCTGGGGAAAAAGTAGGAGAGAAATTATTATTATTATTAATAAAAAAAATTAGTAAATTGCTGAGAAGCAATCAAAACCAAATGAGTACAGTTGGCCCTCCATACTCACGGATTCTGGATCCACGGATTCAACCATCCATAGTTTGAAAATATTTGTTGTTATTGTGTGTCTTCAAGTTGTTTCTTATGCTGGCCCTAAGATGAACCCATTATGAGGTTTTCTTGGCAAGTTTCACAGAGGAATTGCCATGGCCATCCTCTGAGGCTAAGAGAGTGTGACTTGCCCAAGGTCACCCAGTGGATTCCCCCCCCCCCGCAATCTGAGAAGCAAACCTTGCTTCTGTCGTTTTTTACTATTCCATTGTATATCATGGGACTTGAGCATCCATGGATTTTGGGATGGGGGGGGGGGGGTGATGGTCCTGGAATCAAACCTCAGCAGATACCAAGGAACCACTGTACTAGCCACCTTTCCTTGAAGTGAGGACAGGCAGGGGGAGCTGCCAAGAGCAGTCAGGACAGGCAGTGGCCTACCAGGGCTTGGTGTCACCCAGTGCAGAGAGAGGCAGTGGTGGGGCAAACCTCCTTGGCCCCGAAGGTCCATTTTGGCTCCGGCATGGTTGCAACCACACTAACTCCCCAAGAGAAGGCAGCCATTGGAAGGGGCAGTACCAGTGCCCTGGTGATCCGTTTGGGCTCTGGCTTGGCTGCAATCATGCCAAAGCCCAAACGGAAGGGACTGCTGTGGCTATTAGGCAAGTGAGAAAGGGATGCAACACTCTTTCTCACATGACCAGCAGCCATGCCGGTGTACCACCCCACTGGGTGACACCTCCCTCTGTGGTATCACCTGGTGCAGTCCACCCCCCCCCCCCCCTAGAGATGCCACTGAGGACAGGGTGAGAGTCATCCTTCTCTTTCAAGGACACATCCTGCATTTCAACCTTCTGTCCAGGAAGAATTCCACATTGCCCTCCATTTTGAGCAGGGCTAAGAAACATGGATTTACAGTTCTATGAGTTCTTTTAGCTTTCATTCGGTCATGTCCTCCGTTTTTTCTCAAATGTTCTACATTTTGTGGTGTGCTTAGGACACCTGGCTGACAAGATGTCCTCCTTCTCCAGCCTTCTGTTCAGGAGGAATCCCACAATGTCCTCCATTCTGAGCATGACTAAGCAGCATGAATTTGCATTTCTAGGCATGCTTTTAAGCTTTTATTGGGCCATGTCCTTCATTTCTTTTGCTCAAATGTTCTACATTTTGTGGTGCCTTCTCCTCTTTGCCATTGAGGACATCTGGGCGCTGTGTCCCAGGGTGAGCAGGGGTCTGCCTTTTCCAGGACAAGTCCCACATTCCACCCTTCTGGCTAAGAGAAATTCCCCAGTGCATTCTCAGCCTGACATAAGAAGCATGAATTCATATTTATGCTTTTGACTTTTCTGGGGTCATGTCCTCCATTGCACCTTTACTGTCTGGGAAGCATTCCTCAATGTCCTCCATTTTGAGCAGCACAAATTCCCTCTGAGGACCTGTGCCTTTGCCTGGGGCGGGAGGAAAGGCGACCACCGGGCCCTGCATGTCTCTCTCTCTCTCTGTCCCCTTCCCTGGCCAGGGCGTCCCTCTCCTCCTCCTCCTCCTCTGGCTTTTCTTCTCTTTCTGCACCCGAGCGAAGTTTAGTCCCTTCAGGAACGAACGGAGGGAAGGGGG